>NW_007378269.1:187007-188938 GCF_000475195.1 Diaphorina citri | reverse complement strand
ACTAAAAACATTCGGATTTAGTGAAGACGCGGTCGGATGGTTTGCATCTTACCTCACTGGTCGCAGTCAGTGTGTACTTGGGACCCATAACAACAGATCAGATTGGAGACCAGTCCAGTCTGGCGTTCCTCAGGGTTCCGTGCTGGGCCCTCTGCTCTTCAGTCTCCAACGGCCGTCGACCATGTGTGGAGTGTGAACACAGCTTTAGAATCTAGACTTCGGTTAATTTTTGAAAGTTACCATCTAATTTGATGATAATTATGACCCTGAAAATTATTGATTCTGAAATATTTTTTTGTCTACTTTTTCCATTATTATTTCTTGGATCTATTGGTGGTCATTTTAGATTATTATTTTTCACTATGGATTAAATACTAGAAGTCAATCCCTTTATGTTAACTAAATGTAAATAAGTTCTTTCGACACTTTTTAAGGGGTCCACTGGATTGAAGCTATTGCTAGACTTCTGACTAAACCTATTAGGGTATTAGGTACCCAATACCAACTCTCCTCTTGTCCATTTCTTGTAATCATCTCTCTCCTATAATTATTTTCTCTTTTGAAAGTCGAGATTTGATTCACCCTGTAGTTTTGACGGAAATAAAATCCGCCCCGGGCGGGAATCGAACCCGCGGCCTAGCGCTTACAAGGCAGACGCACTACCAACTAAGCTAACTAGGCTGGCCTGTAATAGGTTTATTGCGTGTGAAAGTGTAAATGGTTTCAAAGTGCATACCTGCGCATTCTGTGTAATTTGAAATCAGATGATGGGAAGGACACATTAAAAGCACGAGAGGCATGTGTTTTAAGAACTGTTTCACTGAACCAAGAATGAACCGTCTGCCTTGTAAGCGCTAGGTCGCGGGATCGATTCTTGCCCGCACCCGCGCCGCGAGAGCGGATTTTATCCTAAACCCAAGGTTCATTCTCGTAACGGCTGGCTCTCTCCTATCCTGCTTTCGGGACGACAAGACCTCATCAGTTAAACTTTTCTCTATTAAACATCTTGAAGCCAGCCTAATAGTTAGCTTGGTTGGTGGCTGAAATCCAGGCAATGTGGTTAATATTTCTAATGAGTCTGACGTCAGAACAGACCAAAATACCCATTTGGACTGAAAAATATCAATTTGTGTTTTTGCTCTAATGGGAGCAAAGTACCCAACGCCGTAAGCCCTTGTGGGACCTATGTACATAGATTCTTTCCAATATTTTACGATCATTTATTTTAATTTTTTAAGAAAAAATCGAGTAAAAATTCGGGCTATTCTCTTTGAGATGTGTTATTATGTTCGTTCTCGGAACGGCTGGCTTTCCTCCTATCCTGTCTTCCTTCTCTCTTCGATTTCGGGACGATAAGACCTTATTAGCAGTTACAGTTCTCTCTGTCAAACCTCTTAAAAAAAAACATCTTGAAAAAAAGAATTCGCGTGCAAGAGCGATTGGCCAATGATCTTTCTGTCCACAAGAAATTCTTTACAAGCACAAGGCATTGTAAAAGATCAATTAGGTGCTTGATGCCTGAGAAGGGGGTAATAAACTAACTTATAAATTAATAGGTACAGCCTAATCCCAGATCCTTAGCTAAGGATCCAAGCAGGCGCTTTGGCTACAGGGGTAATAAAAAAGTACCTCGGAAGACCAATAATCCTCAAAGTTGTGTCCAGACGATTTGATCCTCGTTTCTTGAAAAATTCAAATTGTTAGTGGAGATGTCAAAACTCCAAATCCAAAACTTCACTTGAAGACTAGGTACTTATCATTTTGAAGACTAGATCCTAAACATTGGTGGAGATGTCAAAACTACCCAAATTTCAACATTGAATGTTGTATTTAATAGTGGAGATATTTGAAAATCCTAAACATTGGTGGAGATGTCAAAACTACCCAAATTTCAACATTATGTTGTATTTAATAGTGGAGATATTTGAGAA
>NW_007378269.1:167944-186613 GCF_000475195.1 Diaphorina citri | reverse complement strand
AGGTTTTACCGTCACCGAAACGAAGAGAGAAGGAACCGAGATAATAGGAGAAAGCCCGCTGTCTCGAGACAACGAAACCTTATCTGTTCTAAAGAGTTGCTCGCGACGGGTAATCGCAGACCTAAGCTCTGTACAAGGCAGGAGCGAGTACAATGCCAAACCTAAACTAGGCTGGGTGGTTCTCAAAGTCCCAAGCTCAGACTCCCTGTCGAAGTTTAAGTTTGAGAAGTTGTGTGGTTGGAGAAGTCCGAAGACTTTTGTCTCATTTGTGATCTACTCAAAGTGCACCTGATGGCCTGGATTGCTAGCGGAGAACTCTTAAGATCCTATCTCGAATCTTAGGGTATGGCAGAACACACATAGAGATTCGCTAAAGGCTTTGCTCAGCTCTGAACTAGAACTATAAAAGATGTATGTGCTACAGACAAGAGAGGAAAGTCGTAATTCCTATTGGTAAAACATAAATACGTAACATCATTACATTAATACAGAATTCTATCTCGTTGTATGTAATAGTAGATAGTAAAAAAAGAGTAAAAGAATAGGGTGTGCAGGACATACATATGTATGGTACACTACTTTTATAAAGGGTTTTGGCATATCACTAATTACCTAAGTGAATTTCAGAGGAAAATTTCCTGGAATTTTTATATTTTCTTTAACAATGTTTTGGATTTTCAAATGAAAATTTGAGACTTTTGACATCTCCACTAGGACATATTTCGGGTAATTTTGTACAATAAAATAAAATATTGAATTGAATATTGAATACATACAAGATGCGGATTCAACGTTGAAATCTTGGTAGGTTTGACATCTCCACCAACGACGAAGATTTTTGAAGAAAAGTTTCGGAATTCTGGCATCTACACCCAAATAAAAAAATTTGGTGTAAACGTTTTTTTTTTTTTTTTTTTTTTTTTTTTTTTTACTGATTTTTTGACATCTCCACCAATAATGACTATTCTTCAAGCGAGATTTCGGATTTGGAGTTTCGACATCTCCACTAACAAAATTTGAATTCTTCAAGAAACGAAGATAAAATCTCTACGGATCATAACCAAGTTTCCAACACACATGTTTCCCATATTGATAATGTTGAAATCATTACACAACCCAGCTTCCCGAATTCCGATCCCAGAGATGTATTATTTCCCTTTATTTCAAGAGAGAAGCCTCAAAACTCAAAATGTATCAATTATTGAGTGTGCGTGAATTAATTTCTCAACACGGTACGCATGAAATGTTCTCGAGTGTTGTACTCACACGGGGGGTGTAAGGCGTTTGGATGGGTATAGCAAAAAATCAGTTTGTCGTGGAATGTAATAGGTAGATTGGAGATAATGATTTATCACTTTATTCCATATGTGCGGTGCTTCTTCTTCTTCTTCTTCTTCTTCTTCTTCTTCTTCTTCTTCTTCTTCTTCTTCTTCTTTAAAGAGTTTTTATATAGGAAACAGTAACTGTTAAGGCCTTTTTGTACCGAAATCGAAGAGAGAAAGAAGACAGGACCTTATCTGTTTAGGATAAAATCCGCCCCGGGCGGGAATCGAACCCATGACCTAGCGTTTACTATAGTTAGCCGCGCTACCATTCAAGCTAACTAGGCTGGTATCATATCATAAAGTCCGATACACACGGAACGCTCTGTCGAAAAAAACAGGATGGAAGGTCATTTTGGGACACATGTCATGTGTACCAGGCTTAAAACATGAATACACGAAATTTTTGGGGTGTAAGGAACACCCAAGCAATTTGTTTATAAACATTCCTTACGCCTACATTTTACTTCGAAGGATAATGGGGGAAGATATTTAAATATTTTAAATCAAGATTTATATCAAACTTTAATTCCGTAATACATATTTCCTATGAATTCCTGTTCTATTTTGAGACATTGTCACACTAATCAGTTGAATTTTTTTCATGTCATAAAATTGTGCACCTAACTAATATCGCACCCTGGGTATTACAGTGAGCCTGTCTGGCTGGGAGACTTAAACAGTTAGGATACTAGCCTGAAATTTCCCTTGCTAAAGAAATAACAAAGGTTGAGTACGAAGGGCATCAACTCGTAAAATTTGTAGCCAAAACCAAATGTCAGCCCAAAGCAATCACCCCAGGGCTGAGTGGTTGACGAAAAACGCCGACCCCGTCTGTACACGGGGAAAGGCGGAGGGAGAGAATAATGAGCCATCTCAAAAAACATCTCATTGGAACATTGAATTTTTTCGAGAAATTATTCAAGTAGAGGTATGACTAATAACTCGTCTGCCTTGTAAGTGCTAGGTTGCGGGTTCGATTCCCGCAAGGGGCGGATTTTATCAGAACAGATCTGATAAAGTTAGGCATCAGCAAATACCTACATACATTGCAAGCATAAAATGACGATTTTATTGTACACGTAGGATAAATCAACGCTGCATTATTGTATAAAAGGGATATCCACATTACAATGGTGCATGGAGATCATTGGAGATACGTTAACCTCCGTGAAGGTTACTCGATTGTTATTACGGGTAAACACACTGGTCAGTGAGGACAGGACAGAATTCGTAATGGTCATCCACATCAATGATGGCATCCTCTTGACAGGTTATTCTGGTAGTGTCCAAACCAGAAGGTATTTACCTATAGAGTCCATATGATGTACAATACTATAAGCTATATCCATAGAAGAGCCCATACTAATACTATACGAGTATAAGCTATATTTTAGCTCTAGAAGGCTATCATGAGTATGACACAATGAAAACTATTTGCTCTCCATTGAACTCGACACAATGTATAGATTTGTTGCAGACATGATCAGTCTGCAGCAGTGGTGACCAAAGGTGGACAACATCTAAACTACTATGGAAGCTGCTTCTTAAAATTTAGAGGTAATTTTTTTATGATTGATAGAGGTTCTTAGAACTTCTTGAAGATATAAAATTGTTTTCTTGAGTGTGTTGAGTTTTTAAAAGCTTCTGAATAGAAAACACTTTGAAAGCTCTCAAAGTTCATTTTGGTGGTCAATGCCCAACACAGCAGTCTTACTGTCTTTGATTCTTTCTCACTTCCAATATTTTTTTCTTCCAATTTTTTCTTCTTATTGTACCATATGAGGTACCTACCTAAAGTTCATTCTTCTACTTCCTCAGGATGTTAGGACCTTTTCCATTTCACAAACCTTTCAAAAAGACTTTACACAATATGAAAACAATACATGGAAATGAATGAGCAACAAAAACAAGATAGGAAGATAAGGCATGTAATTGAACTCCATGTTGAATGAGAGCCTCGGGTAATAAATAGAGATGTTAATAAACTCAATAGACATGTGAAACAATCTCATGTTAACATTATACTCAGCATTCCAACACCATTATCTTTCCACAAACATGTAAACAAAAGATATATTTCACAAAAGTGGAGACTCGAACAAATTGTAAGTTGTTCAATAATTGTTTCTGTTGAAAGAGAAATGCTTGGGTAATGTTTTGGGAATGTTTGTATTAAATGAGTTTAATATGTGCTCTCGGGGAGTAATGAGTAAATGCTCTATACTTCCTCATCCTACTCAATATTCTGTGTGATTTTGTACCAATTATCAGAGCAGATAATATACTGAGAGGTACTGTCTTTGATTCTTTCTCACTTCCAATATTTTTTTCTTCCAATTTTTTCTTCTTATTGTACCATATGAGGTACCTACCTAAAGTTTATTCTTCTACTTCCTCAGGATGTTGGGACCTTTTCCATTTCACAAACCTTTCAAAAAGACTTCACACAATATGAAAACAATACATCGGAATGAATGAGCAACAAAAACAAGATAGGAAGATAAGGCATGTAATTGAACTCCATGTTGAATGAGAGCCTCGGGTAATAAATAGAGATGTTAATAAACTCAATAGACATGTGAAACAATCTCATGTTAACATTATACTCAGCATTCCAACGCCATTATCTTTCCACAAACATGTAAACAAAAGCTATATTTCACAAAAGTGGAGACTCGAACAAATTGTAAGTTGTTCAATAATTGTTTCTGTTGAAAGAGAAATGCTTGGGTAATGTTTTGGGAATGTTTGTATTAAATGAGTTTAATATGTGCTCTCGGGGAGTAATGAGTAAATGCTCTATACTTCCTCATCCTACTCAATATTCTGTGTGATTTTGTACCAATTATCAGAGCAGATAATATACCTACTGAGAGAAAGACTATAAGGTTCCACTTGTCGTTTTGATGGAAAATAAAGGAATATTGATTCTCGGTTATCCTTAATGTAGAATCGCTGTGACCACCAGACCACATGTAGCCAACGGCCGTCGACCATGTGTGGAGTGTGAACACAGCTTTAGAATCTAGACTTCGGTTAATTTTTGAAAGTTACCATCTAATTTGATGGTAATTACGACCCTGAAAATTGATTCTGAAATATTTTTTTGTCTACTTTTTCCATTATTATTTCTTGGATCTATTGGTGGTCATTTTAGATAATTAATTTTCACTATGGATTAAATACTAGAAGTCAATCCCTTTATGTTAACTAAATGTAAATAATTTCTTTCGACACTTTTTATGGGGTCCACTGGATTGAAGCTATTGCTAGACTTCTGACTAAACCTATTAGGGTAGGTACCCGATACCAACTCTCCTCTTGTCCATTTCTTGTAATCATGTCTCTCCTATAATTATTTTCTCTTTTGAAAGTCGAGATTTGATTCACCCTGTAGTTTTGACGGAAATAATCCATCCTATGCGTGTATTTTAATATGCCCTCTCAAATACTTTCCACTGAGGTGAAATCCAGGCAATGTGGTTAATATTTCTAATGAGTCTGACGTCAGAACAGACCAAAATACCCATTTGGACTGAAAAATATCAATAGGAGGAAAAAGACAGCGTTGAATACAGTAGGTAATAGGAATTGAACGTTGAACTCATTGTACAGTTAATCCAATACGTCATATTGTTATAATAAATTACCATTTTCATCTATCTATCCATCTACGAGTACTAGTGTTACATGATACTCATAGGAACCCGGTCTTTGAAGACATTACGGAAAGAGCAAATAGCAAACTAGACACAAAATGTCTCGTAATGAAAATAGTCTGCGCACCGGAAATAATGACTGAAGGACAAAATCATGGGTGATTCCAGCTAAATGTCCTCGTAATAATATTATGACATGACAAGTGTCTATTCGTTGGGAGAGAGAGAGAAGAACGAAAAATCTGAATGAAATTCCAAAAACTCGAGCACCCACAAAGAAACAAATGTGACAAAAACAAAACTGAAGAAATAGAAAAAGGAAATTTAAATGAGATTGAATGTTTGAAACAAAACATGGAGGACCCTTTGAACAAATTGAGTCATATGGAACTTGAGAGCTGTCGTGAGCTATCAGGGGGTGAATGAAGGAAGAGAGTTCTGAGTTTTAACTCGACGAATTTTTTTTTTCAAGAGGATTGATAGAGGGAACTGTAACTTCTAACGTCTTATCGTCCCGTAAGCGAAGACAGAAGGAAGACAGGATAGGAGGAAGCCTACAGTCTCAGCTGCCTCAGGTAACTCAGGTTACTCGTGCTAGAGAGCTTTCAAGTAAATGTAAATGCAATTTCTTTGTGTTATTGTGTCACAACTTTGGTGCTCGCTACAGCATTGCAAGATTTTCCCAATATCTCAATGATCCTAAAATCCAATGTTTACCTACCATGCTGGCACCGGTTGCTATGCGCATTTACCAGCCTCGTTGGCTTGGAGGGTAACTCGTCTGCCTTGTAAGTGCTAGGTTGCGGGTTCGATTCCCGCAAGGGGCGGATTTTATCAGAAAAGATCTGATAAAGTTAGGCATCAAATACGTACATTGCAAGCATAAACTGATAATTTTACTGTACACGTAGGATAAATCAACGCTGCATTATCTTATAAAAGGGATCTCCACATTACAATGGTGCATGGAGATTATTGGAGATACGTTAACCTCCGTGAAGGTTACTCGATTGTTATTACGGGTAAACACACTGGTCAGTGAGGACAGGACAGAATTCGTAATGGTCATCCACATCAATGATGGCATCCTCTTGACAGGTTATTCTGGTAGTGTCCAAACCAGAAGGTATTTACCTATAGAGTCCATATGGTCCTCTTGACAGGTTATTCTGGTAGTGTCCAAACCAGAAGGTATTTACCTATAGAGTCCATATGATGTACAATACTATAAGCTATATCTATAGAGCCCATACTATGTACAATACTGTAAGATATATCCATAGAAGAGCCCATACTAATACTATACGAGTATAAGCTATATTTTAGCTCTAGAAGGCTATTATGAGTATGACACAATGAAAACTATTTGCTCTCCAGTGAACTCGACACAATGTATAGATTTGTTGCAGACATGATCAGTCTGCAGCAGTGGTGACCAAAGGTGGACAACATCTAAATACTATAGAAGATTAGAAGCTGCTTCTTAAAATTTAGAGGTAATTTATTAATTAAAAAAAAAAAAAAAAAAAAAACAGCCCAAAAACAACGTTACGTAGACATTTCATCTGGTCGGTCCTTCTTTACAATATATTTTACACCCATGGACTGAAAATGATAGTTACATTTTGTAAATAATATCAACTTGTGTGACATCTAGCATCTAGGGTACACATTTCCACAACCACACACCTTAACAGAAAAAATGAAAATAAATGACCAGAGAACCTGTTCATTTAGAATGAGTTGACGTATAAACTAATTCGAAACAAACAACCCTGATTATCCTTACACCAAATCACTTGGAAATCGTTGGAATCACATCCTTAAATTCCTAAAATATGTAAATGTTTTGTCTAAAATCCTCTATTTCTCCTCGGTTGAAGCTGAACTATTTGAAGTTATCTCTTAATCTCATTGAGTAAATAGGCAAGTTGGGAGAATAGAATATAGGCAGGTACCTGGGAAGATAGAATTGTGTCCTTATGGATTAAGATTATTGCCTCATCTTGTTAACTTGAAACTTCAGAGACGTTTTGTTTCGTTTCAAGTTACAATGAGTTGACGTGACAACGACCTATTCTTTAGAATGGTCTCACAATGAGATTCTCAAATGAGACTGTCCAAAAATGAACATAATTATAGAGGTTCATAGATTCGTACGAGCTTAACCCGACTTTTAGGGCTGTTTGCCCTACACAAAAGCCTCGGAGTGAGCTTTTGTGTACGACCTAGTTAGGTAGGTATATTCTTTAAAAAAAATTGTTATGTAGGTGCACCATTTTTGACGGTCTTATGGATACACCTACTCGTACAATCTGTTGAAGTTGAAATCCATTTTGATTCCACTGATTGGTCAAATATACCATTTGGCTCAACGTGCCATGCTTTATAACAAAATTGTTATGTAGGTGCACCATTTTTGACGGTCTTATGGATACACCTACTCGTACAATCTGTTGAAGTTGAAATCCATTTTGATTCCATTGATTGGTCAAATATACCATTTGGCTCAACGTGCCATGCTTTATAACAGTGTTATTTCTTTCACCACCGAACTCCTAGCGAATGTGAAAATTTTGCTGACGGCTACGGAAAATTTCCAAGCCTCATGCAGTACCTACACCAGTGTCAGATTACAATAGTTCTATAAACTCAAATATTATCGTGCTAATCAGTTGAATTTTTTTCATGTCATAAAATTGTGCACCTAACTAATATCGCACCCTGGGTATTACAGTGAGCCTGTCTGGCTGGGGGACTCAAACAGTTAGGATACTAGCCTGAAATTTCCCTTGCTAAAGAAATAACAAAGGTTGAGTACGAAGGGCAACAACTCGTAAAATTTGTAGCCAAAACCAAATGTCAGCCCAAAGCAATCACCCCAGGGCTAACTGAGAGGCTGACGAAAAACGCCGACCCCGTCTGTACACGGGAAAAGGCGGAGGAGGAGAAGAAGAAGCGTATTACAAGAATATTACAATGAGCCATCTCAAAAAAAACTTCTCATTGGAACATTGAATTTTTTCGAGAAATTATTCAAGTAGAGGTATATGACTAATAGATATTTTGGTATGACTGATGGAGGTAGATATTTTGGCAATGTCTAAGCCTGAGTATAGGTATTATATCCCTGACAATAATGTAATGGATCTAATATTGATTCAGATATGCGTAATCTATACATTTTTAGATAAGAAGAGTTTGAAGTTCGAACTGAATGAATGACGTTAAATTGGGTCGGTAAACCTAATACTTGGCTTCTTGGAAAACTAGGCAAATCACCTATCTACGTAGGTACCTACTTATTACTTATACCAAAGTAGCTAAATCCTAGATACTCGTACCTATGTATGCTATGTATCTTTCCTGTCAGACTAAGTTGGTCTCCTCCCTGATGTCTAAATTCCCCGAACCAGACTTTTCTTGGTACGCGATGACGTCACATCAACTGTCCCATTAAGCTCCCTTGCAGGACGCGCTATGCAAAATGTTCCAAATGTTTTGCTCTCGAGTGTACTCAGAACTTCTTTTCCTTGGAATAATAGCTGCTATTGTTTTGAATGCGGAATGACTTTATCACCCGACCACGGCGGTAACAACCGGTCTTTACAAGTAAAAGTAAAAAAAAGAAAGGAGGGGGAAAAAAAAAAAAAAAAAAAAAAAAAAAAAAAATAGGTACATAATTATATATGTACCTACGCGTACTTTTAACTAAAGGAGTTTTGGCATATCCACTAATTACCAAAGTGAATTTTTAGGGGAAAATTCCTGGAATTTTATATTTTCTTTAACAATGTTTTGGATATATTCAAATGAAATTTGACACTTTTGACATCTCCACTACATACAAGATTCGGATTCAACGTTGAAATCTTGGTAGGTTTGACATCTCCACCAACGACGAAGATTTTTGAAGAAAAGATTCGGAATTCTGGCATCTACACCAATAAATACATTTGGAGTAAACGTTGATATTTTGGTTGTTTTGACATCTCCACCAATAGTGAGTATTCTTCATAAGTTTCGGATTTGGAGTTTCGACATCTCCACTAACAAAATTTGAATTCTTCAAGAAACGAAGATAAAATCTCTACGGATCATGACCAAGTTTCCAACACACATGTTTCCCATATTGATAATGTTGAAATCATTACACAACCCAGCTTCCCGAATTCCAATCCCAGAGATGTATTATTTCCCTTTAGAGAGAAGCCTCAAAACTCAAAATGTATCAGTATTGAGTGTGCGTGAATTAATTTCTCAACACGGTACGCATGAAATGTTCTCGAGTGTTGTAATCACACGGGGGTTGTAAGGCGTTTGGATGGATATAGCAAAAAATCAGTGTGTCGTGGAATGTAATAGATTGGAGATAATGATTTATCACTTTATTCCATATGTGCGGTGCTTCTTCTTCTTCTTCTTCTTCTTCTTCTTCTTCTTCTTCTTCTTTATAAGCACTGAAAATATCTTGTATAACCCCCCTGTACAAGAAAGGGGATGTAAATAATTACGGAAACTACAGGCCCGTCGGTTCTATGTGCTTTATAGAAAAAATATTAGAAAAATTCATGGAAAATTGTACAAAGCAATATCTGACAGACAATGAAATAATAGCACCATGTCAATACGGATTTCAGCCTAAAAAAAGTACCCTAACACTTCTTGAAGATTTTGCGGAAATAATTAACCCTGCATTGAGATATTTTGGTATGACTGGTAGAGGTAGATATTTTGGTATGACTGGTAGAGGTAGATATTTTGGTATGACTGATGGAGGTAGATATTTTGGTATGACTGGTAGAGGTAGATATTTTGGTATGACTGGTAGAGGTAGATATTTTAGTATGACTGGTAGAGGTAGATATTTTGGCAATGTCTAAGCCTGAGTATAGGTATTATATCCCTGACAATAATGTAATGGATCTAATATTGATTCAGATATGCGTAATCTATACATTTTTAGATAAGAACAGTTTGAAGTTTGAACTGAATGAATGACGTTAAATTGGGTCGGTAAACCTAATACTTGGCTTCTTGGAAAACTAGGCAAATCACCTACCTATGTAGGTATTAACACATTCATGATTTGAAAATTGTAAGGCAGTGATTCTGTGGATACGACATACGGATTTTGTACTAGTCGATTGATATCGCATTTTCACTTGTCGTTCGGAAAAAAAATCGTGTCGTGCGTAAGTGGGGAACACTCTCATTTAAATTGTATTGCCTACAGACTCTACAGGACATTCGGAAAAAAATCCGATGGAATTCACAATTGGGAACGGGCTCTAACTCCACTGTATTAGAGAAGAGAGGTGGGATTGGCAATTTGGCACATCCACTATCCAATATAAGCAGTAACACATTGATATAGAGGTACTGTTCCTATTAGGCACATTGATATAGATAGTTAGGTACCTAGGTACTTGTACCTACTGTTTCTTTTACCATTGGTAGGTACCTACATAGGTACCTATTAGGTAGGTACTTCTACCTATTCCACGACTTAAATTAGTTTCGTCATTACCTATTTTTAAGAAATGATGACTGTAGATTCTGTAGAATGACTCTTTCAGCTTTCTGATCTTCTGTTTCCGATCTAGAGATTTTCATCTAAGGATTTATTTTTCATTTTGCTTCATTGTTTCGATATTCGTAAAGTAAAGTAGGTACAGTTGACGGTAATTTGAAACAAGGGGAGTTCGTTCAAATCTTCTTCCTCTCCTTTTCCTCCTCCTCCTTCTTCTTCTTCTTCTTCTTCTTCTTCTTCTTTGCAAAAAATTGTCTAGTCAGAACTTTTTGTAGAATCTGCCTGACAGGGATGCGTAATGATAATTACGTTTTTTAAATAATATCAACTTGTGCGACATCTAGGGTACACATTTCCACAACCACACACCTTAACAGAAAAAATTAAAATAAATGACCAGAGAACCTGTTCATTTAGAATGAGTTGACGTATTAAAACTAATTCGAAACAAACAACCCTGATCATCCTTACACCAAATCGCTTGGAAATCGTTTGAATCACATCCAATTCCTAAAATATGTAAATGTTTTGTCTAAAATCCTCTATTTCTCCTCGGTTGAAGCTGAACTATTTGAAGTTATCTCTTAATCTCATTAAGTAAATAGGCAGGTTGGTAGAATAGAATATAGGCAATAGGCAGGTACCTGGGAAGATAGAAATGTGTCCTTATGGATTAAGATTATTGCCTCATCTTGTTAACTTGAAACTTCATAGTCTTTTTGTTTCTTTTCAAGTTACAATGAGTTGACGCGACAACGACCTATTCTCTAGAATGGTCTCACTATGAGATTCTCAAATGAGACTGTCCAAAAATGAACATAATTAAAAAAGGTTCATAGATTCGTACGAGCTTAACTCGACTTTTAGGGCTGTTTGCCCTACACAAAAGCCTCGGAGTGGACTTTTGTGTACGACCTAGTCTCCTTGAGATGTGTTATTTGAATCCTAAAATTTTACAGCATATTAAGCTCTTTGCCACTTCCACAACAACCTGGCTGCTGAAACTGCCCAAAATGTTAGCCTTGGACTCAATTCAATCACCTCTGAAGCCAGCCTAGTTAGCTTAGAGGTTAGAGCGTCTACCTTGTAAGCGCAAGTTTGCGTGTTCGAATCCTGCCCGGGTCGGATTTTATCCTGAACATCTAAGGTTCTTTCTCGGAAATGCTGGCTTTCTTCTATCCTGTCTTCCTTCTCTCTTCACTGGAACTTTAGTAGAACTGAAAATAGAAGTACATGGAAGCCAGCCTAGTTAGCTTAGAGGTTAGAGCGTCTACCTTGTAAGCGCAAGTTTGCGTGTTCGAATCCTGCCCGGGTCGGATTTTATACTAAACATCTAAGGTTCTTTCTCGGAAATGCTGGCTTTCTTCTATCCTGTCTTCCTTCTCTCTTCACTAGGACTTTAGTAGAACTGAAAATAGAAGTACATGGGTATGAAAGAAATGATAAATGTATTGAATGAAGTGGATGACATCTTGAAGAGAAATGGAGAAAGAAGAGAATCGTGAATGCACAAACTTGGTCACTCCGAGAATAGTGCGTACAGAATAATGATGAGATTGATGAGTGCAGTCATACATACTGGATTCACTGAAAGTTCGTACCAACTAGGGATGGCAATCTTGTAATTTGCGCGAGAACCGCAATTCCGCATGCTCCAATCTCGAAAAAAAAAAGAAAAAAAAAATGCCCCTGAGTTTTAGTCATCAAAATACTTATACATATACAGAGATATTCATTATTTCTTATATTTAAAAAAAAAAATCTTTTGTTTTAAACTAAGGACATTCAAAGGTTTGGTTTTGCTATTTGATATCTGATGCCTTGAACTGATCTGCAGTCCTCCTTCGAACCAGATTGGCTGAAGAAACATTGTTAAATATTTTGTTTCCTTCGAGCGTACCCTGTATGGAGATTCTGAAATCTCAAGAGTCATCAATCAGAGGAGCTGTGGTACTCAAAATGACTATCACAATGCAAGTGATGAAGATTTTGATGATACGATGCCTGGACCTGTCAAAATAAGACAAACAGATGGACTCGAAACATCTTTCAAAGCTGAAAAATCGATGGAGAATACCTATTGGGCCTCCCAACACGTGATCGACGAGAAGAATACGAATGTTATAAAAATCAAGACACAAAGTCAATTATTACAAGAACAAGAACAACATTAAAATTATTTTTTATTGTATCTATAGAATGAAATGTAAATATTAGGTACCTAGTTATACATTGTAAATTCATAAAAACGAGGAATAAGCTTAGGTAACTAAACTGAAAAGTGCAATTTATTAGGGGTTGGGTGAAGAATATCTAGCTAGAACGAAGTAGAACTCTGAATGTAAAGTACCTAATTACCTATCTGAAAATACCTAGATGATTCTGAAATCTCAAGAGTCATCAATCAGAGGAGCTGTGGTACTCAAAATGACTATCACAATGCAAGTGATGAAGATTTTGATGATAGGATGCCTGGACCTGTCAAAATAAGACAAACAGATGGACTCGAAACATCTTTCAAAGCTGAAAAATCGACGGAGAATACCTATTGGGCCTCCCAACACGTGTAGGTATAGGTACGGGAGGAAAAGGTTTTTTTAGAATCAAAATACCCTGGATATTTAGGAGCAAATTATTGGGGAATGAAGAAATCAAATTTTGAAACTTTAAAATTCTCTCGGCAAAAAGAGGATTCTTTGCTGCTGCTGCTGCTGCTTCTTCTTCTTCGTCTCCTCCTTCTCCTTCTTCTTCTCCTTCTCCTCCTTCTCCTTCACCTCCTCCTCCTTCTCCTTCTCCTTCTCCTTCAATTTAGATGTTTGACAGAGGGAACTGTAACTGCTATGGTCTTATCGTCCCGAAATCGAAGAGAGAAGGAAGACGGGATAGGAAAAAGCAGTTAACAGTCTTGCGGATAAGTCCACAGTCCATGGCTATACATCCCTGATCCCGGGATAAGACAATACCGTCCAGAGTCCTCCTACCATCGTCCCTGAAAAGATCGTATCCTAGGGGTTCTAGGGGTCTGTTTATAGAACCATTGGGGATGAACTGATGTGAATGAAGACGTTACGAGACCCAAGAGTTACGAGTGTTAGGCAGTCACACACGGGTCGTCACTACTGATACTCGTGATAGTGATCTTGAAAAATTATTATTATTATTATTATTTAGATGTTTGACAGAGGGAACTGTAACTGCTATGGTCTTATCGTCCCGAAATCGAAGAGAGAAGGAAGATGGGATAGGAAAAAGCAGTTAACAGAGACGGTATTCGCGAAACACGAAGTGCGAATTTAGCCAGCCTTGTTAGCTTAGTTGGTAGGGCGTCTGCCTTTTGTAAGCGCTAGGCCGCGGGTTCGATTCCCGCCCAGGGTAGATTTTATACTGAACGGATAAAGCTCGTTCTCAGAACGGCTGCCTTTTTCCTACCCTGTCTTCCTTCTCTCTTCGATTTCTAGACAATAAGACCTTAGCACTTGCAGTTCCCTCTGTCAAAAGTGCGAATTTGCCTTCAGAAACAGGCTGAAGCCACTGACCAGTGTGTACAAGAAAAAATCACGCTTTTTTTAAAACGAAAAAAATACAACCCGTGAGCAAACGCCCTTACGGGGATATTTAGCCAGCCTTGTTAGCTTAGTTGGTAGGGCGTCTGCCTTTTGTAAGCGCTAGGCCGCGGGTTCGATTCCCGCCCAGGGTAGATTTCATACTGAACGGATAAAGCTCGTTCTCAGAACTGCTGCCTTTTTCCTACCCTGTCTTCCTTCTCTCTTCGATTTCTAGACAATAAGACCTTAGCACTTGCAGTTCCCTCTGTCAAAAAAAGTGCGAATTTGCCTTCAGAAACAGGCTGAAGCCACTGACCAGTGTGTACAAGAAAAAAATCACGCTTTTTTAAAACGAAAAAAATACAACCCGTGAGCAAACGCCCTTACGGGGATGATAATGATGGGGTTTCTAACAAGGGTGAGAGACAGGCCTTCTGACAAACAGATTCCATTGTTCCTATAGATATAGACATGGACTAATAACACGCCTTTAATGAGGACAAGTGCGGGGGGTGAGGGCGGCTTACTGTAAAAAAAAACTCCTAAAAATCATGTTTACTAATAATGAACTACCTACCATGTTCTAGACTTGCCTCGGTGGCGTAGTGGTCAAGACACTCGCCTGGTAAACAGAAGGGCGTTGGTTCGATCCCAGCCGAGGCATGGAATTTTATCCTCATTTATTTGAGAATGTGACCACATAATGATGGAGCTCTAAGGGTTAGGTGGTAGAGAACACCTCCGGCGTTAACCTCGCCTAGTGGTTAGCTTCCACTCAAGAGTCTATTTATTGTTTATTATTACACCGATCTACTGAATATAAAGCCCTATTCAATAAGTACCTAGGTAGCTAAAACAACCAATCACCAATGTCCAAATCACACCTCGACTATAGGATAATGATGGAGCTCTAAGGGTTAGGTGGTAGAGAACACCTCCGGCGTTAACCTCGCCTAGTGGTTACCTTCCACTCAAGAGTCTATTCATTGTTTATTATTACACCGATCTACTGAACATAAAGCCCTATTCAATAAGTACCTAGGTAGCTAAAACAACCAATCACCAATGTCCAAATCACACCTCGACTATATACGCTCTTAACAAAACAAACACACATCCATTCAACGATTCAACTCTAGAGCTTCTACCTACAATCAGGAGCAGAAAATCTGACACAGAATAACTTTTGGGTTGGATTTCTTCACCATTTTTTTTTCCAGTCCATGGAAGCCCTGTTGAGCTCAGTCTTTAAAGTTCCATTTGATTTGTATAGACTTAACAGGGCTTTTAAACCAACAGCCCTATCGTCTGAAAGCGAAGAGAGAAGGAAGACGGGATAGGAGAAAGCTAGCCTGTCCTAGAACGAACCTTATCTGTTTAGCATAAAATCCACCCCGGGCGGGAATAGAACCCGCGACCTAGTGCTTACAAGGCAGACGACTTCTAGATCTCGAGATAAATCGAAATAAAAAAAACACCGGTAATTCTTATATCGTGACGTCACGACATATGCTCCCGTACGCGATGACGTCACATCAACTGTCCCATTAAGCTCCCTTGCAGGACGCGCTATGCAAAATGTTCCAAATGTTTTGCTCTCGAGTGTATTCAGAACTTCTTTTCCTTGGAATAATAGTTGCTATTGTTTTGAATGCGGAATGACTTTATCACCCGACCACGGCGGTAACAACCGGTCTTTAGCTCTTTACGATTTCAAATTCTCAAACGTAAAAACCACAACTTTGAGCACTTTTCTAAAACTCTTGCTTTTTTATTTTCATGGACGGGTCCACAAAGGAACTCAGTTCAATTTGAACTCTCGAAGCAATCTCATCTTTTGATTTCAAAATTTTTAGCCAACCAGATTAGTTACCCAACACTCCCACACTATCCTTGCTTAAGTTACCACTCCAATGCAAAACTGTAGAAACAATATCCTATCTCACCTCGTCCGAGCTCATCTCATAAGTCTCATAACCACACCCTGAATCAGAAGTTAGAAGCTGTTGTGCAGAGCCACCAGAGAAAGGATCTTTTCGGGTTCCCAGCTTTGAAAAGAAGAAAGTCTCCTATTCTCTTACTGTCTCTTCCCTCCAAATTATCTTTTCAAAAACAAGAATCATTTTGTTTTAATTTGATGTTATAATAATGAAGTAGCAGTTTCATAGGAAACTAACAGACCCAAACAAGAGATCTTTCTTTTCTATGGATCGTTCTTTTTTTTTTTTTTTTTTTTTTTTTAATTTTTTTAATTCCGAATGAATTAACACATTCATGATTTGAAAATTGTAACTGACATGCTCTGTGGATACGACATACGGATTTTGTACTAGTCGATTGATATCGCATTTCCACTTGTCGTTCGGAAAAAAAAAATCGTGTCGTGCGTAAGTGGGGAACACTCTCATTTAAATTGTATTGCCTGCAGACTCTACAGGACATTCGGAAAAAAATCGGATGGGATTCACAATTGGGAACGGGCTCTAACTCCACTGTATTAGAGAAGAGAGGTTGGATTGGCAATTTGGCACATCCACTAATAGAAGCAGTAACACATTGATATGGAATTACTGTTCCTATTAGGCACATTGATATAGATAGGTAGGTACCTACCTAGGTACTTGTACCTACTGTTTCTTTTACCATTGGTAGGTACATAGGTACCTATTAGGTAGGTACTTCTACCTATTTCACGACTTAAATTAGTTTCGTCATTACCTATTTATAAGGAATGATGACTGTAGAATGACTCTTTCAGCTTTCTGATCTTCTGTTTCCGATCTAGAGATTTTCATCTAAGGATTCATTTCATTTTGCTTCATTGTTTCGATATTCGTAAAGTAAAGTAGGTACAGTTGAAGGTAATTTGAAACAAGGGGAGTTCGTTCAAAGCTTCTTCTTTTCCTTTTCCTCCTCCGTCTGATTCTTCTCCTCCTCCTCCTCCTTCTTCTTCTTCTTCTTCTTCTTCTTCTTCTTCTTCTTCTTCTTCCTCTTCTTTGCAAAAAATTGTCTCGTCAGAACTTTTTGTAGAATCTGCCTGACAGGGATGCGGATTAGCAGAATCATGTGGTTCAGTGGACTGACAGCTTGAAGGTTGGTGGATCGATAAATCAAGACGCGGCGCGGTAGCTAATTATGATAATTCAATTAATAATGACATTAATGACCGATTAGATAATTACCTATCATACATAGAAATAGGTACATAAATTGAAACCTAGGACAAAAATAAATAAGTCAATAATGATTCGACCGCTCAATTCATTAGTGCCTTAGATAAATAAGGTAAGACAGAGTCTCTTTATTTCAATTGAACAGGTAGCTATCTCTAAGACTGTCTTAGAGGAAATTTGTCAAAGTTTCAAACTTTTTCCCCTCCAGTTGAGCAGCCTTTTTTCCAAGAGGTTGGAGAGGAAAATAGAGTTGTAACTTCTAAGGTCTTATCGTCAATATCGTCCCGTAAGCGAAGAGAAGGAAGACAGGATAGGATTTCTCCGTTATGATTTCGCTAGTTGTTCCGAGAACGAACTTTATCTGTTTGGGACCAAAATTCGCAACGGGCAATGATCGAACCCTTGAGCAGTCTGGATGTAGACAAATTTAGGTACTTATTCTGAGATTTAAATCAATTCACCTCCTCAATATGTAATTTATTTTTAAAATTTTGAAGAAATGCGAACACGTGAAAAAAGGATACCCACTTTACCCACTCGTGCCTCGTATTAGTGGATGTGTCAACAACACTTTTCGTCCCCTAACACAACTTGAGCGATGATAGGTTAATCTCAACAAACCAAAAGCTTGCAAAAAGAATACCTACCTACTCAATAAAAATACTCGTAATAGATTTAGGCATTTAGGTACCTACTTTGTTCTATTTTTATAAATTTAAATAAAATAATACATTTGCATTATTTAACTTATTCCACTTTTTACTTTATAATTATTCATGTGAGGTTGTAAATTATTGTAGAAATTTAAAGGATGGCAAAAAGTGACCAAACAACTACACATCAAATGTGTATTGTAAGGCAGTCCTCGTAAAGTTACAAAAAAAATGAATACTTAATAAAAAAGTCTCTAATAAATAATTAAAACCAAAAACAGTAAAATTAGAAAATAAAATAGAGGTATAATCAATAAATCACTTACGTTTTCATCAGCCGGTGATAATCCATGACGAATGAAAAACACAAAATTTATCGATTTATCTTCGCAAATCCGTAGAGAAAAAAGTCTTGTCAATCGAAAAACATCGCACGAAATTTATCGGGGGAAACTATTACACTAGGGATAAGCACCAGAACGGTTTAGAAATGACTGAGTCCGGGTCGGTGTCACGGTACGTCAGGGTTCGTATCTCGGGAGGAGCGCTAAGAAACCCCTTCCAGTTTTCAACCAAGGGCATCTAACTCCAAGCCGTATGGGGAGCTCTAGTTTGTAATGAGAAGGAATTTGTATTACCTACTTTAACCCATAAGAGCAGATTTTTTTTATTATTTTTTTTTTTCAATTGGATCTTGCTGAAATTTAACCGCTTCTAACTCCGGACCGGTGCTGGGTAAACATGTCAAATAACATTGAAAATAGTAGATCGGAAGAGCGGT
>NW_007378269.1:160372-167405 GCF_000475195.1 Diaphorina citri | reverse complement strand
GAACATTATCCCATCAGGATAAAATCCGCCCCGGGCGGGAATCGAACCCGCGGCCTAGCGCTTACAAGGCAGACGCACTACCAACTAAGCTAATCTTCTGGCTTTTCCCGACTCGACTCAGGCTAAGTTAATGTGAACGGGCGGATGGCCCATCACCGCGCCGAATAGAGGGTGAACCCTCCTTCAATAAAAAGCTCAGCAGTTGGGGTGGGGGGGGGATCTACTGATTCACTCGGTATATTCTAGTAAGAATCTCTTAAAATGGTAAAAACTAGGAGCTGGTGCATAGCTGTACGTACCTGTCTGGTTACCTCTGATACAAGGAGGTTGGAGGGAGGCAATTCGATTCCTTGTAGAAGCATGATTTATTTCTTCATATATTAGGTATTGTATATTTGTAGATGTGAGGGTATCTGTACCCAGACTTTTACCACAGGGTGGTTCAAATGTTTACGTGAGTCGCACTCTAGGTACGAGTAATAGTAAGAGTCATCAGTCTACTTGTATTACATATCTAGTTATCTAGAATGCTATATTTGCTATACATTCATGATGATAATTCACCTAGGTAGGTACGTGAGCGTTTAGAATTCAATTAGCCAGCCTAGTTAGCCTTGTAAGCGCTAGGCCGAGGGTTTGATTCCCACCCGGGGCGGATTTTATCCTGAAGGGATAAGGTTTGTCAAAATTCAAAGTTTGCTTTTGTTATTCTTTTGTCCGTCATTACAGTTTTTTACCCCACACCCCCGGAGGGTCTCTTGCGCACCCACAATTGGGAATCACTGGTGGGAATGGTTGAGCTACCTACTATAACTGAATCATGTTCACACTATAAACTTCGTTTCGTTCGACCAAAATCCTTTGATGTTACCTACACACTTTATAAAGGTCCGTTGCACATTGGAAGCGTATAGTCGTGCGACTTTTAGTAGCGCGAATAGTACCTAATGCTGTGATACCCAGAAAAGTTGTGAAGAATTTTGATAGAGAGAAGTGTAACTGCTAGGGTCTTACGTCCCGACATCGAAGAGAGAAGGAAGACAGGATAGAAGAAAGCCAGCCGTTCCGAGAACAAACCTTATCCCTCAGGATAAAATCCGCCCCGGGCGGGAATCTAACCCGCGGCCTAGCGCTTACAAGGTAGACGCGCTACAAACCAAGCTAACGAGGCTGGCTAGATTTGATTTTTCAATTGAATAAATAAAACACAGAACAGTTTCCCTGCTTGTCACTTCGAGCGAGAAAAAGGGGGATATGGACAGGAAAAACGATAACAGTTGCGATAAACTGGGACATCTCTGGTGATAAGAGCCGGAAGTGGAAGTTAGTGGGTAGTGGACGTAGCTATGTGGTATTACGCCTGGGATGGGGTCACCCCCCCTATCTGAGAGTTCCGATCTAATTTCTCTCGAAATAGTTGCGATAAACTGGGACATCTCTGGTGATAAGAGCCGGAAGTGGAAGTTAGTGGGTAGTGGACGTAGCTATGTGGTATTACGCCTGAGATGGGGTCACCCCCCCTATCTGAGAGTTCCGATCTAATTTCTCTCGAAAGCGAGCCCATGACCAGGACTGATTTATGAAGCGGTTAAAGGGTAATGTACCCAAATTTGGCCTGTCATTCGGAACATCCCCCAATATAAGCCACCGTTCGGATTTTCGGAGAACCCCTGAGCATCCCTATAATAATGTACTGTTCGAATTTTTGGACTCTGAAATCTCCCCTGGGAATAGGGTGCTTATTTGGGTCTGTGGCTCTGTGGAGGTACAGTTAGACGGATGTTTTCAAAGAGGTTTGATAAAGGGATCTGTAACTGCTAAGGTCTTATCCCGAAAGCGAAGGAAAGAAGAAAGACAGGATAGGAAAAAGCCAGCAGTTCCGCAGTGGACTGACAGCTTGAAGGTTGGTGGATCGATAAATCAAGACGCGGCGCGGTAGCTAATTATGATAATTCAATTAATAATGACATAAATGACCGATTAGATAATTACCTATCATACATAGAAATACATAAATTTAAACCTAGGACATAAATAAATAAGTAAATAATGATTCGACCGATCAATCCATTAGTGCCTTAGATCTTAGATAAATAAGGTAAGTCAGAGTCTCTTTATTTCAATTGAACAGGTATCTCTAAGACTCTACAATATAATTTGAGAATTTGACCACAATAATAGTAGTAGCCTACTGCTGGAGTAAAGGGACTTTTCAGTCCTATGCGAGCAGTATATAAAATAAGCACTATTATTATTATATTTATTTTTTTATGTTTGATAGAGGGAACGGTAACTGCTTGGGTCTTATCGTCCCGAAAGCGAAGAGAGAAGGAAGACAGGATAGGAAAAAGTCAGCGTTTCCGAGAGCAAACCTTATCCCTTCAGAAATCCGTCCGGGCGGGAATCGAACCCGCGGCCTAGCGCTTACAAGGCTAACTAGGCTGGCTAATTGAATTCTTAACGCTCACGTACCTAGGTGAATTATCATCATGAATGTGTAGCATAGATATAGCATTCTAGATACAAGTAGATAAGTAGATGACTCTTACTATTACTCGTACCTAGAGTACCTAGGTTTTACATTATCTATTTTACCTACATGAGTCCTATTGACTTTTACATCTTCAACGTAGGTACTAGCCTAGTACCTAGGTACCTACTAGGTAAACAAGGTGATAAATTCTGTAAAGGAGTCTGCAGTAATCTACATCAGCGGTTCTCAACCTTTTTTTCGTCCGCGTTTAACCCTTATGTATACTCGGGTTTAATCTAGCTCACGAACCCCCACCACCATCATATTGAGTACTATGGGTAGTGTATACCTAACCTAGGTTGATGTGTACCATTACTACTGAGTTCTTAACACACTCAGTGCCTTTTGAAAGAAAGTAAAAATGCAGTACTTCGAGGTCAAAATTCTGTACCTTTTCGTACTGTACTGCACTGATAAGCCGTCAAAATTCAAAGTTTGCTTTTGTTATTCTTTTGTCCGCCATTACAGTTTTTTACCCCACACCCCCGGAGGGTATCTTGCGCACCCACAGTTGGGAATCACTGGTGGGAATGGTTGAGCTACCTATACCGACTGAATCACGTTCACACTATAAACTTCTTTTCGTTCGACCAAAATCCTTTGATGTTACCTACACACTTTATAAAGGTCCGTCGCACGTAGGAAGCGTAGTCGTGCGACTTTTAGTAGCGCGAATAGTAATGCTGTGATACCCAGAAAAGTTGTGAAGAATTTTGATAGAAGTGTAACTGCTAGGGTCTTACGTCCCGAAATCGAAGAGAGAAGGAAGACAGGATAGAAGAAAGCCAGCCGTTCCGAGAACAAACCTTATCCCTGACATGAACTTTCTTACGATGGAAAAGAATTCGTTTTCTTCGCTTCTGCGAAAGGAAAGGGAGAAAACCGGATCATTTTTTGGGGTAACGATCAAAAATTATCGACAAAAAATTGCACTCGTTTTTCGATTGCAAATGTTTCAACGGGTCACCCTTATTCCCTTGCTAAAGAAATAGCAACGGTTCAGTGCGAAGGGCATCCACTAGTAAAATTTGTAGCCAAAACCAAATGTCAGCCCAAAGCAATCACCCTGGCTAGGGCTGATTGAGAGGCTGACGAAAAACGCCGACCCCGTCTGTACACGGGAGAAGGCGAAGAAAAAGAAGAAGAAGAAGAAGAAGAAGAAGAAGAAGAAGAAGAAGAAGAAGAAGACTTTCTTATGTTCTTGTGTTGACCCAGCACCTAAATGGAAGTATTGTGTCTCTTCTCGCCCATCTGTTGAGAGACATACTACGGGATGGGCATGCTACGACACAGACCACATGCGTCTAATGTAATTTCCACATTTGAATAATCTTCTTTTATACTGGTAATGTTGCCACTGGTCGCTACTCGATTAAAGTAGCTACTCAATTGTCTTCACGAGGCTAAGTGCATAACGAACTTCAAGAGCCTAAAAATCTTCGAGCTGAAACATTAATGAGCACTAAAGAAAAGAGTTTCTAGTATGATTCAAGGAATTAAGTATACAGTAGAACCTCGATTATTTCAACTAATTGGGATTGAGGGTAGTTGAAATAATTGAAAGTTGAAATAATCGAAGTTCCGTATAAAACGTGGGTTAATAATTATGAATTTGTATTTAGCTACGTTAATATGAATTTGTATTTGTACATATTTATAGCAAGCCACTTTAATGTGTATTGTGTACGTTGTGTAATTGTGTGTGTGGCGTTAGAAATAGCTGGAGTAGCTGATAGAGGTGCATACTGCATACCTACTGCATACTCGTACTTTCAATGAGTCTCGAAAGCGAGCCCATGACCAGGACTGATTTATGAAGCGGTTAAAGGGTAATGTACCCAAATTTGGCCTGTCATTCGGAACATCCCTCAATATAAGCCACCGTTCGGATTTTTGGACAACCCCTGAGCATCCCTCCCCCTATAATAATGAACTGTTCGAATTATTGGACTCTGAAATCTCCCCTGGGAATAGGGTGCTTATTTGGGTCTGTGGGGCTACAGTTATAGACGGATTTTTTCAAAGAGGTTTGATAAAGGGATCTGTAACTGCGAAGGTCTTATCCCGAAAGCGAAGGAAAGAAGAAAGACAGGATAGGAAGAAGCCAGCAGTTCCAAGAACGAACCTTATCTGGTTAGGATAAAATCCGCCACGAGCGAAATCCGTCCTGCCAAATCGAACCCGTAACCTAGCGCTTAACAGACGATCTACCCCCCAAAGCTAACTAGGCTGGCTGAGGCAATTTTTTCTGCTCAATAAGTGGCAAGTTTTTCACAGAATACCATGCCTGGTAGGAATGAATGACTGGTCCTGCCTAAAATACTTTTGGTGCATTGAACTCAGCCAATGTCACAATACTTAGACCCCTGACATGCTGAAACAAACGAGATCTCGGTTAAGCCTTTCAAAGCGAATCAACCACCTTAACTAGTCCACGCGTCAGGTTTTAAAATCAACAGCTAGTGTTACCCATAGCAAAATATTCGTTTCACCGCATACTGTATGTAGCTCCTGAACTAATTGAATCGTTCCCAGCAAGAAGGGTTCCCTATTTTATTTTCGCTAGGAACAAAGGCCCTTTTTCCGGGAAACAATTGAACTATCCGAATTCGATGAAAATGCACCAGTTCTCATGGATCACAGTTTTGCTATTGGTATAAGAAAGGCCATCGGCTATTTGAGCCCAGTCACTGAAAACTGATAAGATCTCTTGTGACTCTCCCTTCAATAGATCACAGAAGTTTAGCAAGTTTGTGTGCGGTTAATATGAGTATACCTGTTTGTTTAGACTGCGAGAGTAAAGGGACTTTTCAGTCCTATGCTGGTAGTATAAACAAGGTATATTCTTTCTTTCCCTGGTATATTCTATTCTATTCTATACTTAGGTCTATTCTATTCTATACCTAGATGAGTTGAATTTTGGCGAAATGGAGGGCAAAAACCCCGTCACTTGAATACTTCAGCAGTTATACGGTGACAGTAAACTTTTTAATCAGCATCAAGCAGAAAAGAACCTTCCATAGCCAGTCTAGTTAGCTTAGTTGGTAGTGCGTCTGCCTTGTAAGCGCTAGGCCGTGGGTTCGATTCCCGCCCGGGGCGGATTTTATCCTGATGGGATAATGTTCGTTCTCGGAACGGCTGGCTTTCTCCTATCCTGTCTTTTCCTTCTCTCTTCGATTTCGGGACGATAAGACCATAGCAGTTACAGTTCCCTCTGTCAAACCTCTTAAATAAAAAAAAACTTTTTAATCTTCGCCTTTTCCCGAGTTCAGACGGAATCGACGTTTTTCGTCAGCCTCTCAATCAGCCCTACGGTGATTACTTTGGGCTGACATTTGGTTTTGGCTGCAAAAGTTTTACGAGCGGATGCTTTCCGCACTCAACCCTTGCTATTCATTTAGCAAGGGAAATTTCAGGATGGTAAATTCCCTGGTAGTTTCCCTGTTTAAAGTCCCCCAGCCCCTGACTCATTGAACTTCTTTAAAACTTAATGATTTTTTTCTACCTCTAATGATAATAAATAAAATCAACACATATCTTTCAATACACATAGGATATATAATTCAAATAAAGAGAAATTCAAGGTTGACACTGACGTAAAAAATATCACATAAAAAAAGCAAAAAGAAAATCAATATTAATTTTCTAATAAAGAGTAATATAAATAAATGTGAGATGGATAATATAGCTATACTTTACTGAAATAGGATAATGGACTATCAATAATTAAATGATACATGAATATTTTTTACAATTTCTTTTACAATTTATAATTAGTTAATTACCAAGGGAAAGGTTTTCATTGTTAAGCCCGAATGCTTGACACAAAAGTCGTTCCTCCGATTATTGTACTACTCGATAAATTTTATGACTGGAAAGCTTGGACTCGAACCACCAACCTCTAGATCCGAAATCCACCTTTCTAACTACTACACCACTGAGGTTGGTTCGAATTCCAAAGTATTTTATTTGTTGCAAGAAATTTCCTTTATTTAATTTGTTCTAAAACTAATGAATAAATCGAATTCAGTCATTTTGAAAAATTGTAGGTACCTACTAAACAATTATATATTACTGACCAAGATAACAACAGGTATTCTCTAAATAACTATCAGAAATAATGGGGGAAAAAAAACTTCTACGGATAACAAAAGGAGCCTCACTCTACCTTCATATCAAGCGTGATGGCAGGTCCGCGAACGGCAGGTCAAAAGAAGCAATGCCCGCCCTAGTTGAGTTATGTAAAAACAAATTCAAATAATTAAACTTAACAAACAAATATCGCAAAAAATTGTGTTAGTCTCAGAAAACAAATCTAACTCTACAAAAATTGTCTATACAGTCATTCTACAGTCAACTAGAATCAATGGGATGCCCCGCGCAGTAGCATACAATCGATCTTCCTAGTTTTCAAAGTGATTTTTTCTTCTTTTTGTTCAGTGTTCCCTATAGAAAGCTTCTACTATAAATTGGTTGGGTAGTAACCAAAGTACCATTTCA
>NW_007378269.1:123177-158235 GCF_000475195.1 Diaphorina citri | reverse complement strand
AGGTGTAATAATTGGGGATCAATATTTGTGACAAGCATTTAAATATACTAAACACAATTATTTTTTTTTATTCACCTACTTAAATAGTAACTTTTTCCAAGTGCACTGCTACCTAATACCTATGTATGCTATAGCAAAAGTTTGCACACAAATGCAACTCTAATCGTTAAATAATACTTGAAAATATTGGAATATTTTACAAAGAGAGATTATAAGTTCTTCGTAGATAGGGATTTTTTTTAAGCCTAAAGTAAGATGGTGACTTTACACATTCAGGGTGTTTGGTCCACCTAATTGATTAAGTTCTTACCACAAATTTGTAGTCATGATCATTCTTGTGAGGTCCTATCTCAGCTCCAGCAGTGAAACACTAGAAACAGAAAAAAAAGCAATAGTACAATTTATTACCAAGGAAATTTACTTGTTGATTTACTTACTAGATATTGAATTTCCTTATACAATAGGAGTAAGTATCTTTTTTTTTTTTTAATCCCAGTCTTCAGCGATCATATCAAGACTCTGTAGGTACCTGGTACAGAGCTTGTGTGCATCATCAAGATACCTGTGGAAGTGGATATTGTGAAGTTAAAAGTGACCATCAAAAGGATCATTTCAGAGATTCCTAATTTTATTTAGAGCTGATTGCAAACATTAATCTTTGGCAATCCAGTAACAGTAGGTACTTAAAATTCTAAAATTTGAAAGTGGCGGCAGGCAGTTCCAGTGCTGAGTTGCGCAGTTGTACATAACTAGGTCAGGGGAGGAGCTCTTGTTTGTCAAGGCTGGGGGCCTCTAGCTTTCCTTACCTGAAGGCAAATATCGAAGTCCGTACATTCCATGCATTTGATACGCAGTCGACATCTCATCAAACACTTCACAGTCTCGAATACTCTTGATCCCGTTCATTCGGTACCTAACAGGAACCAAGGATAAAGTTCATGAATGTTTCTTCTTCATATTTATTTCATTTTCAATTATAATATTACATAGCTGTCAAACTTTCACAGCAGGATTGGAAAATGAGTCATTTACAGATTGCATTTATTATAGTACTAGTCACTTACAGATTGTGATGTCTTGCCCGTTCCATTGCTACTGGCGCCCTCTGGTGACATCTCATCAAACACTTCACAGTCTCGAATACTCTTGATCCCGTTCATTCGGTACCTAACAGGAATTAAGGATAAAGTTCATGAATCTGTCTTCTTCATATTTATTTCATTTTCAATTATAGTATGTATTAAATAGCTGTCAAACTTTCACACCAGGATTGGAAAATTCAGAAAAGATGCATACTCACCATAAGCAGCCATTTTTAAATTTTGACACTGACGTCATCAGCGCATCACTTGACAACACTGGAGCGGACTCGAATCTCGAATGCACGAAAATAATCGATAGTTAACAATCGATATTTCGTGTTCGATATCTAAAAAAAGATCAGTTTACACGATTTACTTTTCGAAAATTTTGATTTTGTAAAGGTGGTGTACCTTAATACCTCTTTGTACCTACCTATTCATTAATTTATTACCTTCTCAATCTCAAGTCTTATTATAATATCTTCAAAATTCCTTCTAAAGTATACCTAAGATCTGCAGAAAAGATGCATACTCACCATAAGCAGCCATTTTTAAATTTTGACACTGACGTCATCAGCGCATCACTTGACAACACTGGAGCGGAGCGGACTCGAATCGAATGCACGACAGCACGAAAATAATCGATAGTTAACAATCGATATTTCGTGTTCGATATCTAAAAAAAAGATCAGTTCACACGATTTACTTTTCGAAAATTTTGATTTTGTATAGGTGGTGTACCTTTTGTACCTACCTTTTAATTAAATTTATTACCTTCTCAATCTCAAGTCATAAAATAATATCTTTAAAATTCCTTCTAAAGTATACCTAAGATCTGTGTGTCGGGCGGGAATCGAACCCGCGACCTAGCGGCAGGTGTGCTACCCGCCAAATTCTAGTCTGACCTTCTCAAAGATTAGGCAGTTTAGTGTTTTTCTATTGCGTACCTCGCAAATACAGGCCATAGGTACGTTGCATAGGAATAGGAAACCTTACTTAAGTGCGCGGCCACAACGCGACCATGGTTGGTAGCGCGTTTGCCTTGTAAGCGCTAGGCCGTGGGTTCGATTCTCATACGCAGTCCATTGATGACATCTTGACAATAGGTACAGTAGTTCTTAGCCGGAGTCTCTGAAAACGGGACACAGTTCATTTTAGATCGAAATTCACGAGAAAAAGCACAAAAAACAACACAAATCAAGACAGAAAAGATGCATACTCACCATAAGCAGCCATTTTTAAATTTTGACACTGACGTCATCAGCGCATCACTTGACAACACTGGAGCGGAGCGGACTCGAATCGAATGCACGACAGCACGAAAATAATCGATAGTTAACAATCGATATTTCGTGTTCGATATCTAAAAAAAAGATCAGTTCACACGATTTACTTTTCGAAAATTTTGATTTTGTATAGGTGGTGTACCTTTTGTACCTACCTTTTAATTAAATTTATTACCTTCTCAATCTCAAGTCATAAAATAATATCTTTAAAATTCCTTCTAAAGTATACCTAAGATCTGTGTGTCGGGCGGGAATCGAACCCGCGACTTAGCTAGGGCGCACATTGAGCTGCGTTAAGGTGGATTTCCACCAACGCGACTTTTGCCGCGCGACAGGGTCGCGCGGCAAAAATCGCATAGTGGAAACGTGTTTTGTAAAAAAAAAAAAAAAAAAAAAAAAAAATAGGGCAGTAGAAATAGATTAAAAAGAAAATAAAGGGGAAATCTAGATGTTGAAGATATAATAAATTATTATGTCCCTTGTAGGTATCAATCATTTTCTATATTTCTGGACCTTGTTTGGTCTACATCTCTAGGTTTGAAGGATCACCATTAAAGTCCTTTGTAACAACCTAGTTCTTACTATTCTCTGTACTAGTCATTTTTCTGAGAGAATCAGCTGATTGTTTCTCCTTATAAATATTCTGTTACTTGTTTTTCCTAGGGAAATAGCCTTTTTTCCAATAATGACAGGTCGTGTGCCTCGTTATTCCTGGAGAAATGGCCTTTAGTTATTCCTGAAGTATCAAGCACATGGACTCATTTGGAGTGTGTTGTTTCAGAGGGTCTCTGGGAATTGGCTTTGTTCTTCCATCATCTGTAAAAGAAAAATAAAGATAAATTAATAATAATAAAATTGATAAATCGGTAGAGATAAAGAGACATATGTCATAAGGTCATTTTGGATGGTGAACCTATTTTGGATTTAGATGGGTTATAGCCTTATAGCATTCATAATTAATTTAAGATATTGTTTCTTGTCCAATAAGTAGGTAGAAGAAAATAATCTTGAAAAACCTACAAAATTAAACCCATCTGGCAGTAATTTTTCCATTTATTCCACACTTGATGTCAGCACTGGTGCTCTGAGGACCAGTCATTCACATTCAGTTTTGGCTGACAGGCTTAGTTTTGCCTTGGCCTTTTTTTTTCACTTTTTTATTTGGCCTGTTTTTCTTTCTGCCTCACACATTGCTATGCTACAAAGGTGTGATTCTACTTATCACATGAAACCAATATTAGAAAAAGGTAGGGGTATACTCACATCTCTTCATGGTAAGAGTTATTGGTCCATTATTTTTGGAATTTTGAAATAATTTTGATAGCTCAGCAAGGAACTGAAACAAAGAAATGGTCACAAAATTATTACAAATCATTGATGTCCCATCATTGACCGGTGGTGCTCTAGTTTCAGGTTGTCGTTATGGAGGTACCGGGTTGAGTTGAGACAGGATATTGTTTCTACAGTTTTGCATGGGAGTGGTAACTTAAAAACAAGGCAAGTTTAACAACTTTGCTTATCTCAAGCCGGTAGATAACCAAAACCTCACACTCTTGCCACTGAGTGGACTGGCAGGGGGAGTTTCCACACTTACTCTTTTACACATTATGGTTGAGGGTTGGGACTCTGTTGTGGACGCCTACTTACAGATCAGAGTGGCTACTTACTGCATCTCCCTCCAAGTGAACCATGATTCTAGATCTTAAGCGATAGGAATGATGAGAAGTAGAACAATGCTGAGTTGTGGCGTGTAGTTGATTTCAGTCCAATATTAATATCAACACATCCTAGGATTCACTGAAAGGTCACTGATGGGTTTTTGGACTTCTTTAAAAAGATAAAAAGTTCTCAACTTTCTTTCAAAACTTCAAAGACATGCCATGTTTACTGTTATCCAAGTTCCAACTCCAACTTTTGATAATTTTTTTATTTTTTGTTGATGGTAAGAAAAGGAGTTAACACAAGAGTAGACAGGACAAACAAGGTGGCGTATGGTAGGTACAGGTGGGCCAATAAATGGTACGTTTTTTAGGTGGGCGAATAAATGGTACACTTACCCTACCTACCTAGATACCCATAATGAGGAGAATTATGATTTAAATGAAGTACTATTGATTTTTTTTTTTTTTTACCTCTGAGAATAGGTACGTGTAGTGCAAAGAATCAAACAACACTGAAATATTAATGTAGGTTTAAATATAAACTTATTTATTACAATAAACTATTGTTGTAATTCTTGATTTAAAATAATACCTATTTTTTAAGTAACAGAAAATAATAATAATAATAATAATATGACATAAAAGTCAGTATTCCGAGATTTTCAAGTTCGTCAAGTTGTAAGCCACAGTGTATGAGAGATAGAAACTCTGTGCCTACTGTAGTTTGTACAAAGTAAACAAATCTACCTCCGAGTGTAGGGTTACCAAATCTTTACAAATCTTCAGAAAATAACTGGTTTTATTAGTGCCACACTGTAAGAGTAAGGTACCTCCTGATTTCCACCTACTTAATTGATTAAGTTCTTACCACAAATTTGTAGTCATGATCATTCTTGTGAGGTCCTATCTCAGCTCCAGCAGTGAAACACTAGAAACAGAAAAAAGCAATAGTACAATTTATTACCAAGGAAATTTACTTGTTGATTTACTTACTAGATATTGAATTTCCTTATCCAATTGGAGTAAGTATCTTTTTTTTTTAATCCCAGTCTTCAGCGATCATATCAAGACTCTGGTGGCGTACCTGAGATGATCTTTGGAATGCTGCGTGAGATGTCTCAGCCAGACAGATTTCTCATCCGCCGTGTCTGTTCGGATGTGCAGAGTTTCCTCTCTGTTCTCCTCCACTGTATTGCTGATTTCTATCTCCTTGCAAGAGCCGCTCACACCTTTGTATTAGATATGTTTTTACTTTACCCAACCTATTTATTGTGCAAAAGACAACTAAACTCTTATACCTAATGGCTCTGCATTTTTTTTTTCTTTATTTTAATTGGCAGGATTCTCTTCAGGCTCATCAGTGAATACACCACCTCTCCCTCTTCTGTAGTATTGTCACAAATGTCACAACTCTTGGGAAGTAAATGCAACTTTTTTATTATTATTATTATTTTTTCTTGCCTGGAGCTCTATGGGTGTGGTTCCACAAAGATGGTTAATGTACTTACCACAGTTCTAATTTTCTTGTTTTTCCAAGTTGCTCTTATCAAGCACATGGACTCATTTGGAGTGTGTTGTTTCAGAGGGTCTCTGGGAATTGGCTTTGTTCTTCCATCATCTGTAAAAGAAAAACAAAGATAAATTAATAATAATAAAATTAATAAATCGGTAGAGATGAAGAGACATGTCATAAGGTCATTTTGGATGGTGAACCTATTTTGGATTTAGATGGGTTATAGCCTTATAGTGTTCATAATTATTTTAAGATATTGTTTCTTGTCCAATAAATAGATAGAAAAAAATAATCTTGAAAAACCTACAAAATTAAACCCATCTGGCAGTAATTTTTCCATTTATTCCACACATGATGTTAGCACTGGTGCTCTGAGGGCCAGTCACTCACATTCAGTTTTGCCTGACAGGCTTAGTTTTGCCTTGGCCTTTTTTTTTTCACATTTTTTACTTGGTCTGTTTTTCTTTTCTGCCTCACACATTGCTATGCTACAAAGGTGTGATTCTACTTATCACATGAAACCAATATTAGAAAAAGGTAGGAAACACTATTTATTATTTTGTATTAAGTTATTCGTACCTATGAGTGGGGTTTCGTCATAGAGAGAACCCTGTCTGGCAGGTTTGTTGAATATAATTTTGGATGGACTTGGAAGTTTAATATCCATGGATTCCGTCACAGTGTGCTTCCATCTGCAATGAGAGAGAAATCGAACTTTATAATGAACTTCTTCTTATTATTATTATTTTTTTTTTTTTTAAAAAGAGGTTTGACAGAGAGAACTGTAACTGCTATGGTCTTATCGTCCCGAAATCGAAGAGAGAAGGTTTGACAGAGGGAACTTTAACTGCTATGGTCTTATCGTCCCGAAATCGAAGAGAGAAGGAAGACAGGATAGGAGAAAGCCAGCCGTTCCGAGAACGAACATTATCCCATCAGGATAAAATCCGTCCCGGGCGGGAATCGAACCCGCGGCCTAGCGCTTACAAGGCAGACGCATTACCAACCAAGCTAACTAGGCTGGCGAACTTCTTATTGCTTACCAAGTCAAATCTCAAATTAATTGTGGTAAAGCAGAGCTTTTTCACAATTTTTGTGGATATCACAGCATTACTAAGTAAGTGCCTCCTTTGTAATCAATTTCCATACTTTTGGAATTTTGAAATAATTTTGATAGCTCAGCAAGGAACTGAAACAAAGAAATGGTCACAAAATTATTACAAATCATTGATGTCCCTGGTCCCATCATTGACCGCGGTGGTGCTCTAGTTTCAGGTTCTGGTTATGGAAGTACCGGGTTGAGTTGAGACAGGATATTGTTTCTACAGTTTTGCATGGGAGTGGTAACTTAAAAACAAGGCAAGTTTAACAACTTTGCTTATCTCAAGCTGGTAGATAACCACAACCTCACACTCTTGCCACTGAGTGGACTGGCGGGGGGAGTTTCCACACTTACTCTTCTACACATTATGGTTGAGGGTTGGGACTCTGTTGTGGACGCTTACTTATACAGAGTGGCTACTTACTGCATCTCCCTCCAAGTGAACCATGATTCTGGATCTTAAGCGATAGGAATGATGAGAAGTAGAACAATGCTGAGTTGTGGCGTGTGACAGAGTGGCTACTTACTGCATCTCCCTCCAAGTGAACCATGATTCTGGATCTTAAGCGATAGGAATGATGAGAAGTAGAACAATGCTAAGTTGTGGCGTGTGGTTGATTTCAGTCCAATATTAATATCAACACATTCTAGGATTCACTCAAAGGTCACTGATGGGTTTTTGGACTTCTTTAAAAAGATAAAAAGTTCTCAACTTTCTTTCAAAACTTCAAAGACATGCCATGTTTACTGTTATCCAAGTTCCAACTCCAACTTTTGATAATTTTTTTATTTTTTGTTGATGGTAAGAAAAGGAGTTAACACAAGAGTAGACAGGACAAACAAGCTGGGTCCGTCCCTCCGGGAATTTTTTAGCCCGTAGTTTATTCGATCGTGATTAGAGAAAATCAGTACCTATGTACCTACCTAATTTGTTTAATATTCAGTTTATTATCATTCTTGATTTGATTTTACGTTCATGTAATGATTTAAAATCAAGACTAGAGCCCGTTCTCCCTTATTCCCAATATAAGGTTCAAGTCACCCATCCATTTATCGGCCTTGCTCGGCGTAGCTTAACATATCTGACGCTAAAACCGGTCTTAAATGATCGACTGAAATGTTATCTAAAACTTTCTCGCTTTGAGTTCATAGGTCGTCGCGACAAAGTTCGAGATCAGAGCTCATTTGTGTGAGAAAATGTGAAAAAAAAAATCCCATTTTTTTGGGGGGGGGGGGGGGTGGGGGGCAAATTTAAAAAAAAAAAAAAAAAAAAAAAAAATTGAAGGATTGATTGTGATTGTGTGGAGTGATTTTGAGTAATAAAATAGTTTTACTTTTATCTATTAATTAATTATGATTAGAATGGACTCTGTGTGAATATGCTAAGATTATTATTCTAAATTAAGCGCCAAAAGTGGAATCGCTGTATTTTTTATTCCCACTATGTCTTTGAAAATTTGTCAGTTTGTTTCTCAAAGTGGACGTTCATTTTCAACATCCAGTGCTTCCTACTGTCTTTGAAAATTTGTCAGTTTGTTTCTCAAAGTGGACGTTCATTTTCAACATCCAGTGCTTCCTATGGTAAGAAGAATTTCCGGAAGTTCAACTGGATCAACAGAGGCACACAGCAACATAGAGAAGAACAGAAGTTAAACCCAGATCCAAGGTTCACACCTACCTATGGTGTTCGTAAAGTATTGCAAACATCTGATGGGAGACCTGTAGTAGAAACAATACCTGAACTCATCGTGCCAAACTTGGAAGGATTCAACCTGAAACCCTATGTTTCTTATAGGACAAATGAAATACAAACACCCGAGTTTACAGCAAAAGATTTGTTTATTGAAGTGTATGCTGAGAAAATAAATAAAGACTTTGAGGCTAATAAGTTGGATGAAGATGGAAATCCTCTACAGCCAAGTGACAATGAATTGTTGACACCAGAAGAAGCAGAAAAAAGGGCAAGGAAAACAGGCTCTGATCTGTTTGACCAAGAGGTTGATGTAGGGGATAGAACTCAAATCACCAAAGATTATTATCTGTAGGCAACATGAGCAGTAGCTTTTGTAAGCTCAAGTTTGTAGACCAAGTTTACCTACAGCAGAAAACTCACTGTAATAATGAACTTTTCTGTTAAGTAGAAGTAACTAGGTAATGTTAAGACCTGAGGTATTTTGCAAATGACTTTGTTCATATTTTTCTCATTGCATATAAAATTCCAAGCCTTGGCTGAAATTGATCTTTAATTGGATTGGATGGGTAATACTTACTATTCCTGTATATCGTTGGATCACATTTGCACTGAGTTGAATAGAAGTATGGTTTGGTAACAGATACCTAGCCTCAAATTCATCAAAATCTACAAAGCCTACACAGTGTTTAGCATACTACAAAGCATAAACATGTAAAAGGGAGGTAGGAAACTTTGTTTAGTAATTGCCCTCCCTGTAGGGCACTAAGCAAGGTATCAAATAATAATTAAATAAAGACTTGTCCCCCAGTCTCTAACTTTATTGCTCATTTTTCTTAATTGAGGAGCTGGTTGCAAAAAGGGAAATATGGATTTTTTGCCCTTTTTGCGCAAAATGGTTTTTTGAATAGAACGTGGTGCCCCCTTCCCGGCTTTTGACGGGGGGGGATACTTTTTTTTTTTTTTTTTTTTTTTAGTTACAGCGCTTATTGTAAACATACTTTTCAAGGATTTTGATGAAAAATTGAAAACTTTAAAGTTAAATATCTCAGTTTGATGATTTTCATTTATTGCCCTTTTTGCACCCAGCTCCTCAATTCTAATTTTTCTTTTTCATAGGTAGTTATTTCTGATTTACAGTAGTTTTAAACCCAAAATCCTAGAGGGTTCAAGAATAGTCATTGTCACATGAAGTCTGAAAAGAACAGGAAACAGGTCAAGCTTTCCAAGTAAAAAAGATAAGGTATTTATATTTAGGAATATAAAAAACAGCTTTAATTCATCATAGGTACAGAAAATAAAGAATTTTCTCAAGTCTTTTATACAAATAATAAATATCAAAAAGTTTCATAAGAAAAGAATCAAAATAAAGATTTGTACACTCTTCAGAAAAAAAGAGAACATTGTCAGAAAAAATATTCAGAATTGAAATGTAATTTAATAACACACAAAAAAGCTTAATTGTTTGTTAATTACCTAATCAAGCTAAAAAAATAAGGTCTTTCTCTCAACATGCAATATTTTGAAATAAAATAAATAAGCTCATTTTTGATTAAACCCCTAAAAAAAAAAAAAAAAAAAAAAAAAAAAAAAAAAAAGGGTTAGGTGGTAGAGAAGGCTTCCGGCGTTAACCTCGTCTAGAGGTTACCTTCCCCTCAATTATTATTATTTATTATTAAAATTAGAAAGCCAATACCTCGGCTGGTATTAAACCCACACACTACTGAAAAAGAAAAAAAAACTATTTATACCAAATTTCAACTTTCTACTGCTTGTTTTAGTTCTGGAGAAAGAACGATCCGTGTGCGAATGGATCTTGCTTTTATACATTGGTGTTTCAGCGTAGATAGAATAAATCTTAGAAATCAATATTGACTGTGGAAAAACACATTTGTAGGTATATCTGTTATTTTATCAAATAATAAAAAAGGAATGAATTGAAGTAGGTAACTATAGAAAAGGAATTTTAATTGGGTTAAGCATAAATGCTCGTCACAAATGTCGTTCCCTGCTTAATGCACTACGCTAAATTTTATGACTTGACTTGGACTCGAACCACCAACCTCCAGATCCGAAGTCCACGGCGCTAACCACTACAACTCTGAGGTTGGTTGAAGTAAGAAAAGAACTTACAAGAGCAGAACATCTTGGAAGGTGAGATCGGTGTGAGAACGGTCCACAGGACACAGTAGGGAAGTGTCGTACAGTTCAGTCCCAGATCGGACCAGACAGAACACGGCAAACCGGCGGTAGTCTCCCTTATTCTTGAAATAGTCAGAGTCTCGCCACATGAGGGGAAGTCGAATGTCGGACAGCGAAACTCGTGCCTTACATCCGCTGATCCTGGAAATAATAAATAAATGCCGTTTCTTTGTGTTATTATATCACAACTTCGGTGCTCACTGCAGCATTGTAGGATTTTCCAAATATCTCAATAATCCCAACGTCCAATATGTTTTTCAGCTGGAACAGCCTTAAAACTTGGGATAACCTTCCACGAATCTACCTACAGGTATTGGTTTCAATTTTGTGTATTCCACTTTATCTTTATGAGATTGCGTGAATGTTTGCCTTACACAGGTAACCAACATGGCTATTTACTTTGATAGATTAAAACCCGGGCTATAATTAAACGTGAACTTGCATGGACATTAATCTCTTACGTGCGTTTAGCGAACGTATTAAAAGGTCATGTCTACAAATGATTTTCTAAATTTATGCTTCAATAAATATTGATTTAACAACAATTGAGATAAGAGGTTTGAGATAAGTTTAAATTCTAAATAATATTTTTTTTCTAAGAGGTTTGACAGAGGGAACTGTAACTGCTAAGGTCTTATCGTCCCGAAATCGAAGAGAGAAGGAAGACAGGATAGGAGAAACCCAGCCGTTCCGAGAACGAACATTATCCCATCAGGATAAAATCCGCCCCGGGCGGAATTTTTTGAAATCAAACGAACATTTTCCCATCAGGATAAAATCCGCCCCGGGCGGGAATCGAACCCGCGGCCTAGCGCTTACAAGGCAGACGCGCTACCAACTAAGCTAACTAGGCTGGGTAAATAATATTTATAGATGAAATAAATGTGGTAAAGTTAGCAAAATATTGATGTAGGCTACTCAGAATTTTCTCCCATGTGTATACTTTCTATTGCTCGTCTGATAAGATTATCCGTTCTATGTAGAATTCTAACACAACCCCGACTCAAAGTTGTGACTTTGTCAAAAAATAGAATAGAATAGAATAGAATAGAATAGAATATACCTTGTTTATCCTGCCCGAATAGGACTGAAAAGTCCCTTTACCCCGTGTTCATCCATCCATCCATTACATACCAAAATAGTGAATAGTTCATCCGTAAAGAGAATTAAGCTAAAAATAAATTGACCTATAGAAGATCTTGTGCTCCTCATGTACCTACAATTGTATTATAATACATTGTGCATGTTAAGACACATGCAAGATTAGATTGTAGTCATAAATAAACAATTTTCTCTCTTATTTACACAAGAGTTTATGCACCAAATATTTTCTAATTCCAAGGTTTTCATGTGTGTCTATTATAAATATTATAAATGGAGCTCGTGGCATATTGAGATATGACATTGTTGATATAACACACGCATTGAGAAATGTGTGAGTAGAGAACGTAAACAAAAGAAAATATGTATGAGTGGCAAAGAGAATTCATTCGGTGTTTCGTAACGAGAATGTTCAGAATTAAGTGAAATCTCTTCTTCAAATAGGATGTCAGAAAATTCTGAGTCCGAAATTAGATCTATCTCAACTCTCAACACTTGAAGATTAAAGAACGAATTGCCATTTACCTGAGCTTTTTCCTCCTCAATCGACACAAACTTGAGCTAGGTATTTTCGCTAAAGTTTGAGAGGAGGATTCAGCTCAAGGTTTATTGAGCTTGTGAAACAATTATTAGATGAAATAAAATTATAATAAATAATTATTCAAAAAGTTATATTTCTCAAATTACATGTATGATAATATGGATCTTCACAAAGTTACTTACATACAGTTCTCTGTCTAACGCTAGCCTATTATAGTTGGCTTGGAAATAATCTCGTCTGCCTTGTGAGCGCTATGTCGCCGGTTTGAATCCCGCCCGAGGCGAACTTTATTCTAGACCGATGATGTTCGTTCTCGGAACGACCGGCTTTTTCCTATCCTCCTTACCCCTCCGATATCGGAACGATAAGACGTCCGTTGTTACAGTTCCCTCTGTCAAACCTCTAGAAACTAGAAATTGTTACGTCTTTCACCTGGGAAAGCCAGCCTAGTTAGCTTAGTTGGTAGTCGTTGCTTGAACGATAGTGTGAATACTCAATCTTTTGATCGGACCGTTACCGGACCGTGACTGGCACTATAGTGTGAATCAGGCTTTACCCCTCCGATATCGGGACGATAAGACGTCCGTTGTTACAGTTCCCTCTGTCAAACCTCTAGAAACTAGAAAGTGTTATGTCTTTCACCTGGGAAACAGTTACTAATATTCAAATTGTTTACTGATGTCACCAATATCACTTTGCTAATAATTTCAGTACGCAGTTGCCAAACTTTTGGTTAATACTGTTTTTTAAATCTCCTGGCTGACTCTGTTGGTGTTTGTTATTGTTGTCGATTATGTCCTCTGAGGAGCTTAATGTTTTGATTATGATATATGATATGCATTTGTCTGCAAGTAGTTTTTCCTTGTTTAGCTCGCTCAGGTAGGTATTTTCCTCATTTAATAATAAGGCACAATGGTAGGTATAGAGGAGAGGGTGATAATATGGTCACCCCAAATAAATCTATATCCAGTACCTCTTTCTCTCTTGGACTCGGCACCTGGTTCAGAGTTTGAACTAATGGAGCAGTTGCAAATGGGTAAAAATTATAAATAAATGGTCGATTCCTATGTAACAAGTTGGGAAAAATCCAAATCCGAGGTCAAAACTCCGAAAAAATAACTGTAAAAGGTCGAAAATTTAAATAATTTTTAATTACCGTTCTAATGAAAAAGTTCAGTTGTGACGTCAGATTTTACGTCAAAATGCGCAGAAACGCTTGCGCGCAAACAAACGAAACGGGAGTCTTGAATTATGACGTCATCGCCTACGGGAGCGTATGTCGTGACGTCAAAGTTTACGATTTACCGGTATTTTTTAAATCGATTTATCTCGGTATCTAGAAGTCGTAGAAGTAAAAGAAAAATTCCATTGGTCCTCATTTTTCCTGCTCTATGACTTTGAAACATCACCCAAGTAAGCGCAACTGATCTATTATTCATTCTAGAATCCTCGGAAAAAATACTTCAACTTGGAGAGGAAGAGGTAGATTCGTAGAAGCTTAACCCATCCTTTAGGGCTGTTCGCGCCCACACCTAAGTCTCGAGGCGGGTTTTTTGTGTATGGAGCTGCTATCCCCAGGCCTTGATGAAACCTCGAAGCACCCTCACTGGTATATTTCAACCTCCTCAGTTTCTCTAAAATTCACCCAAGGAAGAGGTACTTGGATTAGTTGGGGTGGCCATTTTACCATCTTCTTGTCTACGTATCTACACTACATTATTTGGTGTATCATGCCTACAGAGATTTGTTAATATATTTTCATCATAATGACATATCAGATTGAAAGAAGTGGCGTGATCCATGGAGACACCAGTGTAGATGTAAACATAGAAGACGCATTCTTGATAGACAAAGGACAAAGACTCACCAAACCGTTAGAAGATAAGGGAAGACATAACATCGAAACTTTTGATAATGTTTAGTTTTACCCATGTTTTTAATGAAATTTGCCAGTGTTTTATTTGATGGCTGTTCTTTGTTTTCTTCTTCGACGTTTGTCGTCAGCCTCTCATAGCTTTGGGGCCAACTGGTTTTGGCTTAACAGAATTTTCCGAGTGGATGCCCTTCGCTTTCAACCGCTTGGTATAGCATAAGGAAATTTGGACTAGTCTACTCTCTGTTTAGAGTCTCCTAGCTAGACGCTGATCTACTCTCTGTTTATAGTCCCTCAGCCAGCCGGGCAGTCCTACAAATCTGTCAGTTCAATTCTTAGCAATGGAAACTGAGGTGAAATATGAGCTTCACGCTCTTTCAACATGGATTTATTCAGGGGTTTTTACGTTTTTTAAATTTAATGAGACCAGAAATTTGTAGGGGTTTACATTTTAATAGGGCCAGAAATCAGAATAAAATATTAACTATTTGCATACCAAATAACGAAGAGGCCCCGAAGCGTACCAAACGCATGGGTGTGAACATAGCACATTAATAATGTGGTCAGATTTCTAGTTTATTTATTCAGTTTCTAGTTCTTGGATTTCTGTAGGCCAGGAGTTCCCAAACTTTTTTGTACTAAGACATCTTCTACTTGTACTAAGACCGAACGCTGAAGGACGGGACGTTAAACAGGGAGCAGACCAGCTTTGTCTGGCTGGGGGACAGGGAGGATACCAGTCTGAAATTTCCCCTTGCTAAAGAAATAGCATAGGTTGAGTGCGAAGCGCATCCACTCGTTTATTATTATTATTGTTAAGCCAAAATCAAATGTCAGCCCAAAACAATCACCCCTAGGGCCGATTGAGAGGCTGACGAAAGACGTCAACCCCGTTTGAACACGGAAAAGGTGAAGAAAAAGAAGATAAACGCTTCTATTAAAATTAAACTTGTTTGGGATCCCCTGTTCTAGACCAAGCTATATTTAGCACAACCCGTGTTGGATTCACAGCTTCAACTGGGGTCAGACTTGGTAGTAAACCCACTCAGAGGTGAAATTCTCCAAACACCCATGTGGATAGGGAATGTAAATTTGTATACAATTATGCAAAGTTTCGCTGGATCTCGGTTTGCCAATTTTGAATCCTACAATATAATATTAATCAGTGTCAGCCTAGTTAGCTTGGTTGGTAGAGCGTCTGCCTTGTAAGCGCTAGGCCGCGGGTTCGATACCCGCCCGGGGTGGATTTTATCCTGATGGGATAATGTTCGTTCTTGGAACGGCTGGCTTTTTCCTATCCTGTCTTCCATCTTACGATAAGACCAGTTCCCTCTATAAAACCTCAAAAAAAAAAAAAAAAAAAAAAAAAAACCCTGCTTTGTTCCCTTACCCCATTCATTACGAGGGGGTGGCATGTCCTTCTTTCGCCTCTGAAGTCCGCCATATGGCCGACATTCGTCTCGTTCGAAGTGAGCAAGATTTTTGGCGGCCTCCCAATGTTTGGGCTTGGTGCTTTGCATGCCGCCAGACCAACAGTTTGTGGTGCATGCTCTCTCCACATTTTGATCTCAAGTCAATCTTCTGCGTCCAGATCATATTCACTGAAACATGAAGAGAGAGGGGCGGATGAGAATCAAATAATAATAATAGTGCTTATTTATACTGCTCGCCTAGGACTGAAAAGTCCTTTACTCCAGCAGTAGGCTACTACTATTATTGTGGTTCAAATCTCAAATTATATGAGGTAAATTCCATACCTCCGGCCTGGATTGAACCCCAACGCCTTCTGTTTACCAGGCGAGCGCCTTGGACCACTACACCAACCGAGGCAGGACAAATTGACAAACCAACCATCTGTATTTTCAACAAGGAAATAACAATAAGTCTAAAAACAGTACATTTTTAGTCCCGTCCTTCCTTATTATTTACAATAGTAATAAAAACGGTATAGGGGCCGGACTATTGTATCACTCGCTTCGGCTGTCTGTCTGTTCTGTCTGTCCCCATAGAAGGACTTATCCAACGCTGGTCGACCTATATATCAAAAGTAAAGGGTCTTTTCACCAGCGGATCACGAAAAATGGTGGTGGCAAATGTTTGTCCAAGAAACCATAAAGCCAAAGACAAAACTGGTTTTTGGCGGATTTTTTTTCACGCATTCTTCTCACCACAAATGAAGCTCTGATCTCTCGAAATTTGTCGCGACGACTATACACTCAAAGCGAGAAAGTTTTAGATAACACTTCAGTCGTTATTTTAAGACGGTTCTTAGCGTCACACCTATGTTAAGCTACGCCGAGGAAGGCCAATAAATGGATGGGTGACTTGAACCTTATATTGGGAATAAAGGGAGAACGGGCTCTAGTCTTGATTTTAAATCATTACATGAAAGTAATATCGAAAAATCAAATCAAGAATAATAATAAACTGAATATTAAACAAATTAGGTAGGTACATAAGTACTGATTTTCTTTAATCACGATCGAATAAACTACGGGCTAGAAAATTCCCGGAGGGACGGACCCAGCTTGTTATTTATCTATATTTATTAAGCTTCTAGCTCTTAACGTTCTCGAGATATTTTGCTTACAGACAAGACAGACAGACACACTGACCAATGGCTGAAATGACAGAGAGGTGAACGAAACATCAGACGGAGTTTATGGAATTCATCTAAAACCTGGAAGTTTCTAGAACTACATCATGGAATACATTCATCCGAGCTAGTTTTTAATAGAATAAAGTAGTAGGTTACCTAAACACCTAAACTAAGTTTACTAAGTAATGTAATTTCATCTAAATCTGGGAACTTCTTCAGCGGAGTGACCAAAAGGGAGTGAAAACTCTTTACCAGGCGAGCATCTTGACCACCGAGATCATCCCATTTTATGAACAGAAATTCTCGCTCTCAAGTCAGACTGAAAGAAATTTTGTCCAATGAGAGTTTGGAATTGATGGTTCAGTGCGTAAACGGAAACGATTCCGATGGATGAAAATATTTTGTTCAATAATATGGCCCTTAGTTTGCCTCTAAATTCCCCTGGTATCATGTAACCCGATATTACCTGTTCGGAAGCACGATAGTTTTACTACTATCATATCACCAGTGAATGCTATCTGATAGTGACGTCATGGGCTAGCTTTAACTAGCGTGTTAACACAATTGTCAATACATAAATACACTCATGTGCAAACAATTTGGGACAGAACGACTTATAGTAAATGAATCGTTCCCAAGAAGAACGGCCTATGTGAAAATTTTCGATTTTTTTTTTATTTTTTAGTTGGGGCCTCTGTGTTAAAAAAAAAAAAAAAAAAAAAAAATGAGGGCAGTAGAAACAGATTATTAAAAAGAAAAGAAAAGGGGAAATCTAGATGTTGAAGATATAATAAATTATTATGTCCCTTGTACCAATCATTTTCTATACTTCTGGACCTTGTTTGGTCTACATCTCTAGGTTTAAAGGATCACCATTAAAGTCCTTTGTAACAACCTAGTTCTTACTATTCTCTGTACTAGTAATTTTTCTGAGTATAATCAGCTGATTGTTTCTCCTTATAAGTATTCTGCTACTTGTTTTTCCTAGGGAAATAGCCTTGTTGTCAATAATGACAGGTCGTGTGCCTCGTTATTCCTTGAGAGATTCTTCTTCTTTGAGTGCCTATCCGTTCCGGATGTTGGCAATCATCATGGCTATTTTTATCGTGTTGGTGGCAATCCGGAAAAGTTTGGCTGATGATTTGTCGAACCAGATTCTGAGGTTAGCCAACCACAAGATTCTTTTTCTGCCGGGACCTCTCTTGCTATCGATTTTACCTTGCAAGATTTGTTGGAGAGATGGTCTTTAGTTATTCCTAGAGAGATGGCCTTTAGTTATTCCTGGATAGATGGCCTTTAGTTATTCCTGGAGAAAGGCCATCGTCCTGACCTCGTCTTGGAACTCGTGCTGAGGGATCTGTCTCTGAATGTAGGGGAGGAGGATGAGGAGCAGGAACTTAGACTGGTGGAGGGGGTCAGGCTGAACACTTCCTGAGCAGTGCGGCGTGGCTGATAGTCTCGGTGGTTTTCAATGTTCTCTGTGAATCATAGGAGTGTCTCTGAATGTAGGGGAGGAGGATGAGGAGCAGGAACTTAGACTGGTGGAGGGGGTCAGGCTGAACACTTCCTGAGCAGTGCGGCGCGGCTGATAGTCTCGGTGGTTTTCAATGTTCTCTGTGAATCATAAGGAGGGGAAATATTTTATTGCTTGCATTGGTGGCGTAGTGGTCAAGACGCTCGCCTGGTAAACAGGAGGGCGTGGGTTGGATCCAAGCTGAGGAATGGGATTTTATCCTTCATTTATTTGAGATTTTGACCACATAATAATGGAGCTCTAAGGGTTAGGTGGTAGAGAACGCCTCCGGCGTTAACCTCGACTAGTGGTTACCTTGTACTCAAGAGTCTATTATTATTGTTGTTGTAGTGGTCCCTGTCTCGGCTACTCCTTCAGGAAAGGGACTTTTCATTCTTATGCGAACACTATTTATTATTTTGTATTAAGTTATTCGTACCTATGAGTGGGGTTTCGTCATAGAGAGAACCCTGTCTGGCAGGTTTGTTGAATATAATTTTGGATGGACTTGGAAGTTTAATATCCATGGATTCCGTCACAGTGTGCTTCCATCTGCAATGAGAGAGAAATCGAACTTTATAATGAACTTCTTCTTATTATTATTATTTTTTTTTTTTTTAAAAAGAGGTTTGACAGAGAGAACTGTAACTGCTATGGTCTTATCGTCCCGAAATCGAAGAGAGAAGGAAGACAGGATAGGAAAAAGCCAGCCGTTCCGAGAACGAACATTATCCCATCAGGATAAAATCCGCCCCGGGCGGAATTTTTTGAAATCAACCCCAATCAGATTGCTTGATCCGAAGTTAATCCAAATACGCTCACTTGTGGCCTCGGCCATCAATGATCTACTAGTGTGGTTGCTTGTCCAAAGATAGTCTATTCGTACTCAATCTACAAGCATCCCCCTATTTGGGTTCTGGGGCACTCTATTCGGGTTTTGGGGCACTCTATTCGGGTTCTGGGCCGATTTCTATTTCACTTCGGGGGGGCGGCTTTTGTACTACAGGGTTGGGGTCGTTCCAGGGTTGTATTTCGGCCGAGCCGAACACGAGATAGAATAGATTGGTGACCGCCAGAATTATGAACGTGAGCCAAAACACGAGCCTCCATTCCGACATTGTACTCTGAAATGAAAATTGGAGTTAAATATAATGGAGCAACCTCCGTGGCCGAGTGGGTATCACACTAGGCTTGCACGTAGGAGGCCCGGGTTCGATTCCCGGCGGGGCCGCAGTTTTTTTTCGGCTCTGTGCTTGGCGTTCAGGGTGCACTTGGCCTCGTGAAGACAATTGAGTGGCTACTTTTATTGAGTAGCGACCAGTGGCGGCATTACAAGTCAAAGAAACGAGCGATGATAAATATGATGATTGAGTAAATAAACGACTTGTAATACTGTGATACCTACAAAGTTGTGAAAAAGCTCTCTGCTTTACCACAAAGATTCATGATTTGATTTTTTGAAATGTGCGGAAAAAACCCGCCTACCTTGTACCTAAGCGCTAAGTCGCGGATTCGACTCCCGCCTGGGGGGGGGGAACTTTATCGTGAACAAAGCTTCGTTGTTACTGTTCCCTCTATCAAGAGATCAAGATCATCATACCTCACTATGCCAATACAAGATAGATGTTGTAAAACATAAGAAAACAACAGTTGTACCTACAAAATTATGTTTGCTTTGTTTTGGGTTAGGGTACGTAAAATAGAAGAGGAAATAAAATCCAGGAATTGAGAGGTCAAATCCCGAAAATCACTAAAAATAAATTCCCTGAATTCAAGACTCTAAAATAAAAATCAAATCATTACTCTTTGTGGTAAAGCAGAGAGCTTTTTCACAACTTTGTGGATATCACAGTAAATTTAATTTATTTAAATTTGACAAGGTAAAGCTAGCACAACTCACTCTATCCACGGCGACAGTACGAAGCGGCGAGTCTTCCCGAATATATTGGTCCTTATCTTCCCACAGCCTCAACTGGAACCCAGCCAGTTGTGCCCACACCTGTCTCCACTCAGCGCTCCGAGCGTCAGAGGCGCGAACTTTAACAAACCCAGCGTGGGATTCGCGACTGAGGTTGTCGGGTTGAACCGCTAGGCGGCAGCAGTAGTGGCCGAACAGAGGTAGCTGATGTGAGGGGTTCTCTGAGGGCAGAAGAGGTAGGGAATTTTATTAATCAACCTGAAAAACTTCAAATGATGAACATCAAATATCTAAACGATGAACATTTGAAAGTATGTATTTGTCTCAAAAACCCCCGGGGTCACAAAGTGAATTTGAACTCCGTTTAAGTTTTAATCTCGGTTTAAGCAATCTGATTGGCCATTTCTTTTTCAATCAACTAGTCAGATTACCTAATCCGAGAGTTAAACTTAAACCGAGTTTAAACTCACTAAACTGACTTTGAGGCCCACGACCTAACCATCATTTCCCCATCCGTACATCGGCTTTTACGGATGGGTATACCATTTATTAATTATTATCATTTTCCCCCTAAAATATATCAGGTACTAGCCAAAACCCGTCGCTTCGCTCCGATATCTGCTAGTTGAGGTCATCTTGTAGCATGTGACTGTACACTTCTATTGAGATGTTGAAGTCTGGTGAGAGACCGGTACTGGAATAAAAGTAATGGGTGGTCAGAAAGATATGGTTCAAAGTTTTCCCATAATATTGACGGCCACACTACCATCACAGTATCACACAGTAGAGCTCTAAGGGTTAGGTGGTAGAGAAGGCCTCCGGCGTTAACCTCGCCTAGAGGTTACCTTCCCCTCAATTATTAGGTATTATTTATTTATTTATTTTTTATTTTTGAAAGATGAGTGTTCCACCGCCGTTTTTATTTTGTAGCAATTATCGATTTCAATTTCACGGTGAGTCGGCGGCAAATTTCAAAAAAAAAAAAAAAGAAAAATTGAAGGATTGTGTGAAGCTGTGAAGTCTGTGAAGTGTGAATTTGAGTTTTGAGTGAGTACTGAGTAATAAAAAAATAAAATAGTTTTACTATCTATTAATTAATTATGATTAGAAATATTAGAATGGACTCTGTGTGAACATGCTAAGATTATTATTCTAAATTAAGCGCTAAAAGTTGAATCGCTGTATTTTTTATTCCCACTATGTCTTTGAAAATTTGTCAGTTTGTTTCTCAAAGTGGACGTTCATTTTCAACATCCAGTGCTTCCTATGGTAAGAAGAATTTCCGGAAATTCAACTGGATCAACAGAGGCACACAGCAACATAGAGACGAAAATAGCCTATAACCTTCACGGGAGTGCAAGCAATAAGTTGACAAAGTTTCATAGCAGTCGGATGAGCGGTTTGGCCAGGCATAAAATTCGAACAAACACACACACAAACAAACATTCATTTTTATATATGAGATTAATTAGACTGTGGGTGTAAAGGGACTTTTCAGGCGTATTCCAGCAGGATAGACAAGGTATGACTGTTCTATTCTACTGTTGTTAGGTATTCTTACCTGAGTTTTCTAGTTTTAGATCATGTGTATGAACACTGTCGCTAGAATCATCCAGAGTCAGTCTTGCAGATGCCATCAACTCGAAATGAGGTCCTCTGAAAACAAGAATATCAACATTTCATCAGTAAATGGTTTCTTCAAAATTGATTCCAAGAGTAAGGAAAACCTTTTTTTCCCCTAAACGGTTAAGGTTCTTTCTCGGAATGGTTGGCTTTCTCCTATCGCCTATCCTGTCTTCATTCTCTTCGCTTATGGGATGATAAGATTTCCGCTATTACAGCTCCCTCTATCAAACCTCTTTAAAAAAAAAAAGATCACAACTACAATGTAAGTTGTAATGATAAGATCTCCGTTGTTACAGTTCCCTCTATCAAAACTCTACAAGAAGAAGAAGAAGAAGAAGAAGAAGAAGAAGAAGAAGAAGAAGAAGAAGAAGAAGAAAAAAAAAAAAAAAAAAAAAAAAAAAAAAAAAAAAAAAAAAAAAAAAAAAAAAAAAAAAAAAAAAAAAAAAAAAAAAAAAAAAAAAAAGAACAACAACAACCGCCAATTGGAATTTCGCAGAACTTACATTTTCCCCGAGTTGAGTTCATCCCGAATGGATAACGCCAGTTTTTTGCCGACCGTGCAAGTGAAAACATAGTACATACCTATCATTCTTTATCATGTTACTTGACATAGTAACCCGTTTCCAGAAGACAGTTCCCTCTATCAAACCTAACAACCGCCAATTGGAATTGCGCAGTACTTACATTTTCCCCGAGTTGAGTTCATCCCGAATGGATAAGGCCAGTTTTTTGCCGACCGTACGTGAAATTGAGCTGTGGATTGTCTTCTTAATCTTCCGCGGAGTACTGGCCATGCTGAGGTCATCTTGTAGCATGTGACTGTACACTTCTATTGAGATGTTGAAGTCTGGTGAGAGACCGGTACTGGAATAAAAGTAATGGGTACCTAGTCAGAAAGATATAGTTCAAAGTTTTCCCATAATATTGACGGCCACACTACCATCACAGTATCACACAGTAGAGCTCTAAGGGAATTCCATTGGTCCTCATTTTTCCTGCTCTATGACTTTGAAACATCACCCAAGTAAGCGCAACTGATCTATTATTCATTCTAGAATCCCCGGAAAAAATACTTCAACTTGGAGAGGAAAAGGTAGATTCGTAGAAGCTTAACCCATCCTTTAGGGCTGTTCGCGCCTACACCTAAGTCTCGAGGCGGGTTTTTTGTGTATGGAGCTGCTATCCCCGGGCCTTGATGAAACCTCGAAGCACCCTCACTGGAATATTTTAACCTCCTCAGTTTCTCTAAAATTCACCTAAGGAAGAGGTACTTGGATTAATTGGGGTGGCCATTTTACCATCTTCTTGTCTACGTATCTACACTACATATTTTGTGTATCATGCCTACACAGGTTTGTTAATATATTTTCATCATAATGACATATCAGATTGAAAGAAGTGGCGTGATCCATGGATACACCAGTGTAGATGTAAACATAGAAGACGCATTCTTGATAGACAAAGGACAAAGACTCACCAAACCGTTAGAAGATAAGGGAAGACATAACATCGAAACTTTTGATAATGTTTTTAGTTTTACCCATGTTTTCAATGAAATTTGCCAGTGTTTTATTTGATTGCTGTTCTGTTTTCTTCTTCGGCGTTTGTCATCGGCCTATCAAACAGCTTTAGAGTGATCGCTTTGAGGCCAACTGGTTTTGGCTTAACAGAATTTCCCGAGTGGATGCCCTTATCGCTTTCAACCGCTTGGTATAGCATAAGGAAATTTGGACTAGTCTACTCTCTGTTTAGAGTCTCCTAGCTAGACGCTGATCTACTCTCTGTTTATAGTCCCTCAGCCAGCCGGGCAGTCCTACAAATCTGTCAGTTCAATTCTTAGCAATGGAAACTGAGGTGAAATATGAGCTTCACGCTCTTTCAACATGGATTTATTCAGGGGTTTTTACGTAAGGAAATTTGGACTAGTCTACTCTCTGTTTAGAGTCTCCTAGCTAGACGCTGATCTACTCTCTGTTTATAGTCCCTCAGCCAGCCGGACAGTCCTACAAATCTGTCAGTTTAATTCTTAGCAATGGAAACTGAGGTGAAATATGAGCTTCACGCTCTTTCAACACGGATTTATTCAGGGGTTTTTACGTTTTTAAATTTAATGAGACCAGAAATTTGTAGGGGTTTACATTTTAATAGGGCCAGAAATCAGAATAAAATATTAACTATTTGCATACCAAATAACGAAGAGGCCCCGAAGCGTACCAAACGCATGGGTGTGAACATAGCACATTAATAATGTGGTCAGATTTCTAGTTTATTTATTCAGTTTCTAGTTCTTGGATTTCTGTAGGCCAGGAGTTCCCAAACTTTTTTTGTACTAAGACGTCTTCTACTTTCTACTTGTACTAAGACCGAACGCTGGGGGACGGGACGTTAAACAGGGAGCAGACCAGCTTAGTTTGGCTGGGGGACAGGGAGGATACCAGCCTGAAATTTCCCTTTGCTAAAGAAATAGTATAGGTTGAATGCGAAGCGCATCCACTCGTTTATTATTATTATTATTGTTGTTAAGCCAAAATCAAATGTCAGCCCAAAACAATCACCCCTAGGGCCGATTGAGAGGCTGACGAAAGACGTCAACCCCGTTTGAACACGGAAAAGGTGAAGAAAAAGAAGATAACCGCTTCTATTAAAATTAAACTTGTTTGGTATCCCCTGTTCTAGACCAAGCTATATTAAGCACAACCCGTGTTGCGTTCACAGCTTCAACTGGGGTCAGACTTGGTAGTAAACCCACTCAGAAGTGAAATTCTCCAAACACCCATGTGGATAGGGAATGTAAATTTGTATACAATTATGCAAAGTTTCGCTGGATCTCGGTTTGCCAATTTTGACTCCTACATAATATTAATCAGTGTCAGCCTAGTTAGCTTGGTTGGTAGAGCGTCTGCCTTGTAAGCGCTAGGCCGCGGGTTCGATACCCGCCCGGGGTGGATTTTATCCTGATGGGATAATGTTCGTTCTTGGAACGGCTGGCTTTTTCCTATCCTGTCTTCCATCTTACGATAAGACCAGTTCCCTCTATAAAACCTCAAAAAAACACCTGTCTGTGTTCCTTACCCATTCATACGAGGGGGTGGCATGTCCTTCTTTCGCCTCTGAAGTTCCGCCATATAGGCCGACATTCGTTCGTTCGAAGTGAGCAGATTTTTGGCGGCCTCCAATGTTTGGGCTTGGTGCTTGCATGCCGCCAACAGTTTGGTGGTGCCCTCTCGCATTTTGATCTCAAGGTCAATCTTCTGCTCCAGATCATATTCCTGAAACATGGAAGAGAGAGGGGTCGGGATGAGACAAACAACCATCTTATTTTCAACTAGGTAATGAATTAAGTCTAAAAAAAGTTTCTATTTTTATTTATCTATAATTATTTATTAAGCTTCTACCTCTTAACGTTCTCGAGATATTTTGCTTACAGACAAGACAGACAGACACACTGACCAATGGCTGAAATGACAGAGAGGTGAACGAAACATCAGACGGAGTTTATGGAATTCATCTAAAACCTGGAAGTTTCTAGAACTACATCATGGAATACATTCATCCGAGCTAGTTTTTAATAGAATAAAGTAGTAGGTTACCTAAACACCTAAACTAAGTTTACTAAGTAATGTAATTTCATCTAAATCTGGGAACTTCTTCAGCGGAGTGACCAAAAGGGAGTGAAAACTCTTTACCAGGCGAGCATCTTGACCACCGAGATCATCCCATTTTATGAACTACATCATGGAATACATTCATCCGAGCTAGTTTTTAATAGAATAAAGTAGTAGGTTACCTAAACACCTAAACTAAGTTTACTAAGTGATGTAATTTCATCTAAATCTGGGAACTTCTTCAGCGGAGTGACCAAAAGGGAGTGAAAACTCCTTACCAGGCGAGCGTCTTGACCACCGAGATCATCCCATTTTATGGACAGAAATTCTCGCTCTCAAGTCAGACTGAAAGAAATTTTGTCCAATGAGAGTTTGGAATTGATGGTTCAGTGCGTAAACGGAAACGATTCCGATGGATGAAAATATTTTGTTCAATAATATGGCCCTTAGTTTGCCTCTAAATTCCCCTGGTATCATGTAACCCGATATTACCTGTTCGGAAGCACGATAGTTCTACTACTATCATATCACCAGTGAATGCTATCTGATAGTGACGTCATGGGCTAGCTTTAACCAGCGTGTTAACACAATATTGTTAATACATAAATACACTCATGTGCAAACAATTTGGGACAGAACGACTTATAGTAAATAGACTTTTTTGCTCTCAGTTTTATGCGGTTTAAAGTCGTAGCTTCTCTCTATCGTCACTTCCCTTCTCTACCTTTTCGATGCTTTATGGTCCAAGTGCTTCTCAAACTGTGTGCCGCAGAGGGATAGGATTCTTGAAAAGTGTGCCGCGGTGGCAACAACTTTGAGAAGCACTGATCTGCTGTGAACATCACACGACTTTCCTTATCCTATTGAATGATGCTTATTTGAGTATTATTTTACCCTAACTATCCCTACTCGATTAAAACAGCAACTCACTTGTCCCCAAGAGGCTGAGTGCACTCCGACCTCCAAGCACAGAGCCGAAAAAACTTCGACCCCGCCGGGAATCGAACCTCCGGCGTGCAAGCCTAGTGTGATACCCACTCGGCCAGGGAGGTTGCTTTTTCTTCATTAAATATCTAATGAAGTGGCGTACCTGAGATGATCTTTGGAATGCTGCGTGAGATGTCTCAGCCAGACAGATTTCTCATCCGCCGTGTCTGTTCGGATGTGCAAAGTTTCTTCTCTGTTCTCCTCTACTGTATTGCTGATTTCTATCTCCTTGCAAGAGCCGCTCACACCTTTAATGCGCGTCTCCTGGGAAATACAATATGATAAATCATTAGTCAGCTCTCATGGTGCAGTGGTCACTGCGCTCGCCTTGCATGCGGGAGACCCGGGTTCAATTCCCGGCGGGGTAAAAAAAAAATTGCATCATGCAAATGATTGATTCCGTGACTGCTTGTTGTGGGGCCCACTCAGGCTCTTGAGGAAACGTTGGATGATAGGATTATGGAGATATTGGGAAAAATCACATAATGCTGCAGTGAGCACCAAAAATTGTGACATAATAACACAAAGAAATTACTATTATTATTATTATTTTTTTTTTTTTAATTTAATTTATTTAAATTTGACAAGGTAAAGCGAGCACAACTCACTCTATCCACGGCGGCAGTACGAAGCGGCGAGTCTTCCCGAATATATTGGTCCTTATTTTCCCACAGTCTCAACTGGAACCCAGCCAGTTGTGCCCACACCTGTCTCCACTCAGCGCTCCGAGCGTCAGAGGCGCGAACTTTAACAAACCCAGCGTGGGATTCGCGACTGAGGTTGTCGGGTTGAACCGCAAGGCGGCAGCAGTAGTGGCCGAACAGAGGTAGCTGATGTGAGGGGTTCTCTGAGGACAGAAGAGGTAGGGAATTTTATTAATTCATTTCTGCTAGTAAATCCTTAAGGCATGGCGTTCATGTCACTCATCCATTTAGTGGTCTTGCTCGGCGTAGCTTAACAAAAACGAACCGGAAAATAGCCGATAACCTTCAAGGGAGTGCAATCAATAAGTTGACAAAGTTTCATAGCAATCGGATGAGCGGTTTGGCCAGGCATAAAGTTCGAACAAACACACACACAAACAAACATTCATTTTTATATATGAGATTAATTAGACTGTGGGTGTAAAGGGACTTTTCAGGCGTATTCCAGCAGGATAGACAAGGTATGACTGTTCTATTCTACTGTTGTTAGGTATTCTTACCTGAGTTTTCTAGTTTTAGATCATGTGTATGAACACTGTCGCTAGAATCATCCAGAGTCAGTCTTGCAGATGCCATCAACTCGAAATGAGGTCCTCTGAAAACAAGAATATCAACATTTCATCAGTAAATGGTTTCTTCAAAATTGATTCCAAGAGTAAGGAAAACCTTTTTTTCCCCTAAACGGTTAAGGTTCTTTCTCGGAATGGTTGGCTTTCTCCTATCGCCTATCCTGTCTTCATTCTCTTCGCTTATGGGATGATAAGATTTCCGCTATTACAGCTCCCTCTATCAAACCTCTTTAAAAAAAAAAAGATCACAACTACAATGTAAGTTGTAATGATAAGATCTCCGTTGTTACAGTTCCCTCTATCAAAACTCTACAAGAAGAAGAAGAAGAAGAAGAAGAAGAAGAAGAAGAAGAAGAAGAAGAAGAAGAAGAAAAAAAAAAAAAAAAAAAAAAAAAAAAAAAAAAAAAAAAAAAAAAAGAACAACAACAACCGCCAATTGGAATTTCGCAGAACTTACATTTTCCCCGAGTTGAGTTCATCCCGAATGGATAACGCCAGTTTTTTGCCGACCGTGCGTGAAATTGAGCTGTGGATTGTCTTCTTAATCTTCCGCGGAGTACTGGCCATGCTGAGGTCATCTTGTAGCATGTGACTGTACACTTCTATTGAGATGTTGAAGTCTGGTGAGAGACCGGTACTGGAATAAAAGTAATGGGTACCTAGTCAGAAAGATATAGTTCAAAGTTTTCCCATAATATTGACGGCCACACTACCATCACAGTATCACACAGTAGAGCTCTAAGGGTTAGGTGGTAGAGAAGGCCTCCGGCGTTAACCTCGCCTAGAGGTTACCTTCCCCTCAATTATTAGGTATTATTTATTTATTTATTTTTTATTTTTGAAAGATGAGTGTTCCACCGCCGTTTTTATTTTGTAGCAATTGAACAACTGCTACATTAGACGCTTGTGGTCTGTGTCGTAGCATGCCCATCCCGTAGTATGCCTCTCATCAGATGGGCGAGAAGAGACACAATACTTCCCATTTAGGTGCTGGGTCAACACAAGAACACCAAAAAGTAACCCGTTGAAATATTTGCAATCGAAAAACGAGTACAAATTTTTGTCGATCTCTAAAAAAAAAAAAAAAAAAAAAAAAAAAAAAAAAAAAGGGTTAGGTGGTAGAGAAGGCTTCCGGCGTTAACCTCGTCTAGAGGTTACCTTCCCCTCAATTATTATTATTTATTATTAAAATTAGAAAGCCAATACCTCGGCTGGTATTAAACCCACACACTACTGAAAAAGAAAAAAAAACTATTTATACCAAATTTCAACTTTCTACTGCTTGTTTTAGTTCTGGAGAAAGAACGATCCGTGTGCGAATGGATCTTGCTTTTATACATTGGTGTTTCAGCGTAGATAGAATAAATCTTAGAAATCAATATTGACTGTGGAAAAACACATTTGTAGGTATATCTGTTATTTTATCAAATAATAAAAAAGGAATGAATTGAAGTAGGTAACTATAGAAAAGGAATTTTAATTGGGTTAAGCATAAATGCTCGTCACAAATGTCGTTCCCTGCTTAATGCACTACGCTAAATTTTATGACTTGACTTGGACTCGAACCACCAACCTCCAGATCCGAAGTCCACGGCGCTAACCACTACAACTCTGAGGTTGGTTGAAGTAAGAAAAGAACTTACAAGAGCAGAACATCTTGGAAGGTGAGATCGGTGTGAGAACGGTCCACAGGACACAGTAGGGAAGTGTCGTACAGTTCAGTCCCAGATCGGACCAGACAGAACACGGCAAACCGGCGGTAGTCTCCCTTATTCTTGAAATAGTCAGAGTCTCGCCACATGAGGGGAAGTCGAATGTCGGACAGCGAAACTCGTGCCTTACATCCGCTGATCCTGGAAATAATAAATAAATGCCGTTTCTTTGTGTTATTATATCACAACTTCGGTGCTCACTGCAGCATTGTAGGATTTTCCAAATATCTCAATAATCCCAACGTCCAATATGTTTTTCAGCTGGAACAGCCTTAAAACTTGGGATAACCTTCCACGAATCTACCTACAGGTATTGGTTTCAATTTTGTGTATTCCACTTTATCTTTATGAGATTGCGTGAATGTTTGCCTTACACAGGTAACCAACATGGCTATTTACTTTGATAGATTAAAACCCGGGCTATAATTAAACGTGAACTTGCATGGACATTAATCTCTTACGTGCGTTTAGCGAACGTATTAAAAGGTCATGTCTACAAATGATTTTCTAAATTTATGCTTCAATAAATATTGACTGAACAACAATTGAGATAAGAGGTTTGAGATAAGTTTAAATTCTAAATAATATTTATAAATGAAGTAAATGTGGTAAAGTTAGCTAAATATTGATGTAGGCTACTCAGAATTTTCTCCCATGTGTATACTTTCTATTGCTCGTCTGATGAGATTATCCGTTCTATGTAGAATTGTAACACAACCCTGACTCAAAAAATAGTGAATAGTTCATCCGTAATCCGTAAAGAGAATTAAGCTAAAAATAAATTGACCTAAAGAAGATCTTGTGCTCCTCATGTACCTACAATATTGTATTATAATACATTGTGCATGTTAAGACACATGCAAGATTAGATTGTAGTCATAAATAAACAATTTTCTCTCTTATTTACACAAGAGTTTATGCACCAAATATTTTCTAATTCCAAGGTTTTCATGTGTGTCTATTATAAATATTATAAATGGAGCTCGTGGCATATTGAGATATGACATTGTTGATATAACACACGCATTGAGAAATGTGTGAGTAGAGAACGTAAACAAAAGAAAATATGTATGAGTGGCAAAGAGAATTCATTCGGTGTTTCGTAACGAGAATGTTCAGAATTAAGTGAAATCTCTTCTTCAAATAGGATGTCAGAAAATTCTGAGTCCGAAATTAGATCTATCTCGACACTTGAAGATTAAAGAACGAATTGCCATTTACCTGAGCTTTTTCCTCCTCAATCGACACAAACTTGAGCTATTTTCGCTAAAGTTTGAGAGGAGGATTCAGCTCAAGGTTTATAGAGCTTGTGAAACAATTATTAGATGAAATAAAATTATAATAAATAATTATTGAAAAAGTTATATTTCTCAAATTACATGTATGATAATATGGATCTTCACAAAGTTACATACAGTTCTCTGTCTAACGCTAAGCCTATAGTTAGCTTGGAAAAAATCTCGTCTGCCTTGTGAGCGCTATGTCGCCGGTTTGGATCCCGCCCGAGGCGAACTTTATTCTAGACCGATGATGTTCGTTCTCGGAACGACCGGCTTTTTCCTATCCCACATTAATAATGTGGTCAGATTTCTAGTTTATTTATTCAGTTTCTAGTTCTTGGATTTCTGTAGGCCAGGAGTTCCCAAACTTTTTTGTACTAAGACATCTTCTACTTGTACTAAGACCGAACGCTGAAGGACGGGACGTTAAACAGGGAGCAGACCAGCTTTGTCTGGCTGGGGGACAGGGAGGATACCAGTCTGAAATTTCCCCTTGCTAAAGAAATAGCATAGGTTGAGTGCGAAGCGCATCCACTCGTTTATTATTATTATTGTTAAGCCAAAATCAAATGTCAGCCCAAAACAATCACCCCTAGGGCCGATTGAGAGGCTGACGAAAGACGTCAACCCCGTTTGAACACGGAAAAGGTGAAGAAAAAGAAGATAAACGCTTCTATTAAAATTAAACTTGTTTGGGATCCCCTGTTCTAGACCAAGCTATATTTAGCACAACCCGTGTTGGATTCACAGCTTCAACTGGGGTCAGACTTGGTAGTAAACCCACTCAGAGGTGAAATTCTCCAAACACCCATGTGGATAGGGAATGTAAATTTGTATACAATTATGCAAAGTTTCGCTGGATCTCGGTTTGCCAATTTTGAATCCTACAATCGGTTGCGAGGAAAAACATCCTTCGGCACGATACAGTACATGCTTTTAAATCCAACCGAAAAAAACGCATTGAAAGGAAGCGTCATGAAATGGACAACGTGAAATCTCCACGTGAGGACACGCTCCTCGGGGAAATTCAAAGGAAACTGGGGGTATAAAAGGAAAAGGCGGTTGAAAGTTTGCTTCAGTTTGAAAAAACATGCTCCTTGGATTTTTTACGTTTTGCATTAACGAGAAAGTCTATACGTTCTGGATAAAAGTTCGCGTTCCTAAAAATATTTTTAATCGAAAATAATTTTTGTGCTTGAAAATTGTGCTTTTTAAAATAATAAATATTTAAATACGTTCGATAATAACTGCATTTTAACTTCTTTCTTATTAAAAACAATTTATCCCAAGTGATTTCTATTTGCGTGTACTTTTGAACATTATAATATTAATTAATAATTCTAAAAACTAACTAAATAAACTTGATTTTGTAAAAAATATACCATTTTGGAATCACCGACCTTTAACAACTTTCTATATTGGAAATTTGTGCCTTATAAACGAGCTATATTTTTGTTAACTTGAGTGCCAAAGATATTGATATCAACAAGTTAAACATTGTGAACAATAAAGTCAACTCTAGTTAGTTGGTCTGCTATTGTTTGAAATTCATTTCTAAACATAAACTCTAATCTTATCACCTGTGTGTGATCTATTTATTTTCCTAACAGTGATATTCAACTAAATGCAAATGACTCCCACGTCCAACATTCACGTTGTGGTGACGCTTGCTGATGGTAGCAACGAGTATGACCATTCCAAAGTCTATCTCGACGACATGGATGAGGAAACCATCGACTACAATAACAACAACATGAAAGGCGTTCGAATGTTCCGGGAACTTATCAACAAGCTGAAAATCTACCAGAAGCATCAGAAGCACGAACGACAATCCTCTGAGAGACATAACAGAGAAGATTACACCTGGAACACCTCACCTGCTAATGAGAGATACAGCTCTAGCTCATCTAGCAGCAGTAACTCCAGCACTTGCTCCAATACGTACGAGAACTCCAAGTCCAGCTCCAACAGCTCGTCCCAGCATCGGCTTGACAATATCACAGGCTATTTCAAGTTTATTAATACCAGCAGTAGCCCTAGTACTCCAACCACGTGTAAACAGCAAACCAATCAGAAGAAGCTCCTCCGGTCTCCAACCTCCTATATGTACATCAAGGGCATGTCTGGACTTCACTCGCGAGTGCCCAAATATTGAACGGGTTAGACCTGAACTAGTTGTGGACATCTTCTAAAACAAGATATTCTATAGAGAAATTCGTAAGACTATTTTCGTTCCCAAGAAGAACGGCCTATGTGAAAATTTTCGATTTTTTTTTATTTTTTAGTTGGGACCTCTGTGATCTCCTTGTTTCAATGCAGTAATCAGTTTTGGGGGGAGAAAATCGGAAGTCGTTTTTTTTTCGACCAACTTCGTGAAGATTTGAGTAAAATTTCAGAAGAATAACGGCCTATGTGTAATGATTTTGCCTTAGGACAGGGTGTCCCCTTTCAGTTCCGTGTGACCCGTGCGATACACCTGTTGAGCGTGATTTTTGACTGTCTAATTAGGAAGTCAACCGATTACCCAATATTTTGTTTTGTAACATTACAGTGTACTTTCCTGCTTTCAGAGATACTTTGAAATTTAAATAATGAGTGCATGCTAATAGTTCACTAAGTAATTCAGAAGTCCCGTCCTTGTAATTTTGCATGCAAAGTAATAATAATAATAAGTTCATTGTTAACATTCAGAATCCTTTACAGACTTTTCTTTATATTCTTTATAATATCCCTCTAAGTACAGTAAGAAGTGAAAGGTTTCATGTAAAAGGGCCTATGTGTAAGAAAACATGATTCTGGGATAAATTTCCACATCACTGTATTAAAATGTCTCTCCTGAAAAGTAGCAAAAATCACATAGGCCGTTCTTCTTGGGAACGATTCAAATAGATTTTTTTGCTCTCAGTTTTATGCGGTTTAAAGTCATAGCTTCTCTCTATCGTCACTTCCCTTCTCTACCTTCTCGATGCTTTATGGTCCAAGTGCTTCTCAAACTGTGTGCCGCAGAAAGATAGGATTTTTGAAAAGTGTGCCGCGGTGGCAACAACTTTGAGAAGCACTGCTCTAAGCTCTCTTCGCTCCACTCTTTTTTACTTTCCTTGTCCTATAGCAGGGGTTTCCAACTAGCGGCCCGCCAGACCATTTTCATGGCCCACGAAGCTTTTTGAGATTTGTACAAAACTTACCTAAATGTAAAAAAAAGGCAAAAATCTTTGAATACTTTTTAAAAAATTTCGACTGCGGCGCTAAAAATTTGATCGGACTGAATCTCTAATAAGCACTGAATTTAACCACATGCTATTGCAATGCAATGTATTGTGCACTGATAGTGCCCACGTCCTAATGAATGAGGATGTGATTGCAGTTTATAGCAACACTTGGATAACCGAGGAACGCAACTCGAGTGATAAGATAAACATACAGGAACAAAATATGGACTGTGTAACATTTTGTTTTCTTCAGCATTTCAAGTTCTTGCCTAATAGTAGACTCTGCAAAAAGGCTTTCCACAAGATCAACCGTATGAACTGTAAAAAGTTACTATTCTAGGCCCCATCAGAGGAGGTGTTCTCTTCACAATTAGGGTTTGATAGATAATGGGTAACTGGGAGGATTGTAACTTAAACAAACTTATAGAAAAAAAGGAATACATACTGAAGAAAGTGGTCGAACAAAACAAATAAGTAGATCCCCTTAAAAAAAAAAAAAAAACATTCAGCAAAGAAATTGGTCATTCGCCAATGAATCCAAACGATTTTGACGATACATTCTGGTCCTGAGAACTCACAAGGTTCTAATAAAATCTAACTGTTTTCCTTACATAATGGAACAATAGATCCGCGATATAACAGATTGTGTGGGAAATTGATTGACGAACGCATCAGTTTGATTAGAATCGAATGTACATAGATTGATTGTAAATCATGATTGATGGCTGATAGCGTGGAAATCTTTTCTTGGAATGCAAACTAGACTTTCAGAGCAGAAAATTATACAGGGGTGGGGGAGGGGGGGGGAGGAGGAGGAGAAGAAGGGGGAGGAGAAGAAAATGGCTAAAGTAGAGAGAAAGAAACAAATGAATAAAATTTATTGACGAACTTGCTATTGCGAAAACGACACAGGGTACTTTTCAAAAATTATTATTATTTTTTCCAAACGAATTGTCAGTTACCTATCTAGGTAGGTACCACGCCTATAAGTTGCTTCTGAAAGACCTTAAAATATTACGAGGAGGTTGCCATTTTTCACTGTTCAGCCAAGATGAAAGGAATTTTAGGACAAGCAGTACGTGGAAAAAGACGGTATACTTACCTTTGCACTTTGATTAGGTAATCAATTTATTTTCCAAAGCAATCAATAACAATTTTATTATGAAGTAAGCAAAAACACCTTAATTATGCAGGTTCTTACCTTCTTCTTGTTTTTCAATAATTTCATTTGCACACAGGAATTTTACTACTGATGAAAAAAAAAAAAAAAACAATCGTTGAAAAA
>NW_007378269.1:36751-122303 GCF_000475195.1 Diaphorina citri | reverse complement strand
ACATAACCACAACCCCACGGACCACGGATGGTCCGCGTTCTGAGAACCTCTGGCGCGGGGATTTGAATGAAACAGCAGATTTCATGACGTGTTTTTATCGTTTGGATGAAACAGGGGAAATTCTCGGGATTTAGCTATCTGTTCCGCGGGAAATGAATCATTTGAGTTGCGGATTCGAAATTTTGTATCTGTGTTGCAAAAAATAATAATAAAATAAATAATAATAATAAATGTTTATACTGGGTGTTTGTGGTAAACAGATTAACTAAAAAGCTGGTAATAACACGTTTAAAACACGAGTTAGCTAGCAACAGATCACCAAAGTTAAACGGTTATCTTTGGATGGATGACCGCCCGAAATAATGACACTACTCAAACTTTGACAGAATAAATAAAGCACTATACCCAATTACCCACACTCATAGGTTTGGCTTTGGAAGCGGGCGCTCAGGCAAGATGAGGGAATCTAAAATTCACGGAAGCCCTGTATAATCGGATACGATAGATTTTTTTTTTTTTTTACTTAATTATTTCCACTTTATTGTTCAGATGGCATAGTTATGTGATTTATTGTAATGCTTATTGCTTAATGGGAAACATCAGGGGATTAAGTCATTTGCAGGGATTTGGGCTGTGACCCCACATTATTCGGTCATTCCTAAAGAGGATCCAATATGATACCTCCCCCTCTCAAAAGTCATAACGCAGCTGTCTCAGTAGTTTTTTCAATATTTAGGGTGGCCCAATATCTACCTTCCAGAGGTTGAGGAGTTGACTCTTGAGTCAAAGGTAACCTAGGTGAGTTGACGTTGAGTGTCGAAGGCGTTCTCTAATATACCACCTGCCCCTACAAGCTCTATTATTTTAATATTATGTGGCCAAATTTTCAAATGAATCAGGATTAAGTTTCTTCAATCGGATGGTATTGAATCCCCACCCTATTTACCAGGCGAGCGTCTTGACCACTACACTACCGAGACAGGTGGAACCCTGGAATTCTTTTCATGTTAAACCCGGAAATTTCCTTCATGATTCTCACATCTTCGCCTAATCAGGAAAGGAAAAATCAGTTTCCTCCAGGTCCAAGATTTGAACATTTTGAACCCAGCACCTCCAGGTCGGGAGTCAGTTTTACTCAATCGCAGAGGTGGTCTTGTATTTAGGCGTCTCTTTGAAAGTGTCCTAAAAATGTGCAATCCATATTTTTGGCTCTTCTTCGGGTGTGGTCCATAATGATTGAAACGAACACGGAAAGTATTGAGACAGTTTTTGTGACAGTCTGAGGTGACTCCGAAATTCCACTATTAACATTCAGGAACATTGAAGTGTCAACTCTAAAATGTATAAAGCTAATTTAGCTGTGTAAATTACCATGTATCAATGTAGATTAACATGTATGAATTTACATCAGGCGGTTTTTTCCCGTCTCAATTTCGATACAATATGCTCTGACAAGCCATTGAACTCAAAATATAGCACTGAATAAATTGTCATGTGATAAATTTACACATTAAAATTTTCTATTAAGTCAAATAAAATTATATCTGAGCAGAGAAATGTGAGTCCATTAAATTAAATTAAATTCAAGCGAAAGGAATTAATATCGCCCCAAATTAAATGTGTTTGGGGATTTCAGAGAATTTTCTAATTTTAATAGAATAAAATCTCGATTTTTACTTTCTATTACCTTTATGTATAGGGAACCTATACAAGGTAATGAGAAAGTATTGCAATCAGTGCATTTTTTTTTATGCCCCAAAATTCCACTGAGTAAAAACTCAAAATAATGAGTGTGTCCGTAGATAGCCCCCAATGTGTCACTCTTGCTGTTTTACATATTTAGACGCCTTTCGCCGTGTGTTCCGAGGAAAAAACATTTTGGACATTTTGGCCCCGTTTCAAAATTCGGAACGCTCCAAATCGGAGATGCACTTTACAAGTAAAATCTATTTACCTATTTTTACATTCGATTACCCTACAATGGGACCTTCAGTATAAGAAACAAAGGGACCTAGAGCCATTATTATAAGTACGAATGAATCGTTTCCCCCCCAAAAGGTTTGACAGAGTGAACTGTATAACTATCAAGGTCTTATCGTTCCGAAATTGAAGAGAAAAGGAAGACAGGATAGGAGAAAGTCATTCGTTTCGAGAACGAACCTTTTCCGTTGAGGATAAAATCCGCCCCGGACGGGAATCGAACCCGCAGCCTAGCGCTTACAAGGCAGACGCACTACCCTCCAAACTACCTAGGCTTGCTGGATGTAAAGGAATTTGTAGACATCCAGTCCCTTCTATCATTCGCTACTGTTTCAGTCATACAGTCGACAGTGATCTCTACTAAAGAATACTGTATACAGTCCTAGACAGTGATCTCTACTAAAGAATACAGTCCTAGACAGTGATCTCTACAGTCCTGCACTTGAAGACACAACATTCCGTCATTCATGTCTCCCACTATGAAATCGATCCAGTATCAGATCCACTATTATTAGAAATCGATCTGTCGCCACTCAGCTATCTATGCCAAGATACTGGTACTTTGGTACTACTTGTGCATACTAATGGTCATAGAACTATTGTGTTTCATACCTTTGCCATGACTCATACCATTGCAGTACTGTATGTAGCATGTATAGAAATCAAGAAAAAAAAATTGGTTTTTTTAAATTTTTTTTTTTTTTTTTTTTTTTTTTTTTCAGCATTTCAAGTTCTTGCCTAATAGCCTCTGCAAAAAGGCTTTCCACAAGACCAACCGTATAAACTGTAAAAAGTTACTTTTCTAGGTCCCATCAGAGGAGGTGTTCTCTTCACAATTAAGGTTTGATAGATAATGGGTAACTGGGAGGATTGTAAGTTAAACAAACCTATAGAAAAAAAGGAATATATACATAGGTACTGAAGAAAGTGGTTGAACAAAACAAATAAGTAGAAAAAAAAAAAAAACATTCAGCAAAGAAATTGGTCATTCGCCAGTGAATCCAAACGATTTTGACGATACATTCTGGTCCTGAGAACTCACAAGGTTCTAATAAAATCTAACTGTTTTCCTTACATAATGGAACAATAGATCCGCGATATAACAGATTGTGTGGGAAATTGATTGACGAACGCATCAGTTTGATTAGAATTGAATGTAGATTGATTGTAAGTCATGATTGATGGCTGATAGCGTGGAAATCTTTTCTTGGAATTCAAACTAGACTTTCAGAGCAAAAAATTATACAGGGGAGGGGGAGGGGGAGGAGGAGGAGGAGGAGAAGGGGGAGGAGGAGGAGAAGAAGAAGGAGGAGGAGAAGAAAATGGCTAAAGTAGAGAGAAAGAAACAAATGAATAAAATTTATTGACGAACTTGCGATTGCGAAAACGACACAGGGTACTTTTCAAAAATTATTATTATTTTTTCCAAACGAATTGTCAGTTACCTATCTAGGTAGGTACCACGCCTATAAGTTGCTTCTGAAAGACCTTAAAATATAGACTAGAGCCCGTTCTCCCTTTATTCCCAATATAAGGTTTAAGTCACCCATCCATTTATTGGCCTTGCTCGGCGTAGCTCTATTCTCAATATAAGGTTTAAGTCACCCATCCATTTATTGGTCTTGCTCGGCGTAGCTTAGCATAGGTGATGCTAAAACCGGTCTTAAATGATCGACTGAAGTGTTATCTAAAACTTTCTCGCTTTGAGTTCATAGGTCGTTGCGACAAATTTCGAGATCAGAGCTCATTTGTGTGAGAAAATGTGAAAAAAATCCCCCAAAAACCAGTTTTTTTGGATTTTTGAAAAATTTGCACCACCATTTTCGTGTTCCTGGTAAAAAGACCTTTAATTTGATATATAGGTCGACTAGGTTTGGATAAGTCCTTCTATGGGGACAGACAGACAGACAGACCGACCGACGACACCGAAGCGAATACAATAGTCCGTCCCTTATACCTTTTATTACTATTGTAATAAAGGAAGGACGGACTAAAAATACATAAAATGAACTGTTTCTAATACCATTCTTTCTACATTATTTATTTATCGAATGCTTTATTTACCTATATGTCTATTATTATTTATTTATATAAACATGTACAAGTATACTTAGTTATTTCTACAAGTATTTATTCAATAAAACTTTACAAATGAATTATTCCAAGTAGCTATAGGTATTGCGCCTACACGTATTGTGCAGGAATGCCATGTTCAATTGTTCATTACCTTCTTCTTGTTTTTCAATAATTTCATTTGCACACAGGAATTTTACTACTGATAAAAAAAAAAAAAACAATCGTTGAAAAAAATCTGGAGATGAAAGATCGATCGAGAAAATCGGCCGGGAATTTCGGAGCGAAATGTCGCCACCAACACAATTATTGTCAACGACCAACGTCAAACTAGAAACTAAATAGTAATAAATTGGTCTACTCAATAGTAGAAACGACCAAACTTTCTTAGAACCGTCCGGTAGTCACGGTCACTCGCGAATATCAAGTTGACTGTCAAGCGATTTGTAACAAACTGGTGACCGAATCTTAGAACCGTCCGGTAGTCACGGTCACTCGCGAATATCAAGTTGACTGTCAAGCGATTTGTAACAAACTGGTGACCGAACATAACAATCATAACATGGGGTGCGTTATCAGAGGATGATACGATGCGTGGAGTCAGGCGTACCCAAACTGGGCATGGCCCGCGGACCACTTTTGAATTTCAGAATTCATGGACCACTTGAAAAACTTGATTTTCTGCAAAAGGAAAGTGGATTGATCACGAGAGTGAAACAAAGTGAATTTGGCTAAAAAAGTATGTAGATGTGTCAATTATTTCATTACTACCTACATACATATATATTTTTGATGAGGTTTGATAGAGGTAACTCTAATGATTTTCTGCAAAAGGAAAGTGGATTGATCACGAGAGTGAAACAAAGTGAATTTGGCTAAAAAAGTATGTAGATGTGTCAATTATTTTATTACTACCTAGGTACATACATATTTTTGATGAGGTTTGATAGAGGGAACTCTAACAACGGAGGTTTTACCGTCTCAAAATGGAAGAGAGGACAGGACAGGAGAAAGCCAGCCGTTCCGAGAACGAACTTAACAGTTCAAGATAAAGTTTAGAACAGGCGAATGAGAATCGAATCCGCGACCTAACGCTTTCGGTACCCTAAAAGCTAAGTAGGCTGGCTACGTTGTCAGGTTGTAGTTAAGCATGTGTTCAGGATAAATCCGTGGTCTTTAGAGCTGTCTGCCCTTACACCTAAGCCTTGGAGTGGGCTTTTTGTGTATGGAGTTGTCAAGAGGCAACTTGTTAATAAGTAACAGATTCAGTCAAGTGATGCTTCTGGGAATCCATTTCCATTAACAACTTGAACAAAGTGTTTTGAAAAATATTAACACACTAGAAACTTTCATTAGGTCTCTTCAAAGTTGAACAAGTTAGGGGCTTGATAGTATGGTCATCTACTTGAAATGAAGGTTTTACCAAAGGGTTGCCAATGCCGATGAATTTAAGTACCATAACGATATGTTTCATGAAGTTGTATTGTTAATGGTTATCTACCTAAGTACTTGAAAAGCTGGTGAAGATCTAAACTTGATGGTGTAGTTGAAGTTCGTACAGCAATAGGTACCATGTTATATGCCTATTGTGACAAAAGAACATGGAACTCACATGAAAGGGTATAATATGTATTATGAAAATAATAAAATTTATTCTCTCTTCATATTAATAAACAATGCGCATAAAGTATTCTCCATTTCAATTAATTAATAAGAAACCGTAGGTAAATTACATGCAGACACATAAATAAAACCTTCGAATATAAACCATTATGCAATATATACCACCAGTGTTTCCTGTGCTTTGTCACAACAAAGAAGTCCAACTATTTCATATACTGGGGGTTACCGCTTAAAGTTAAAGAGGCAGTAGAATGGTTAAAAATAAAAATAATTAATAATAATAATAATAATAATAATAATAACAATGAAAAATGATTAAATAGATTAAAAAAAAGTCGAAATACGAAGTTTTCCCGAAATGTATTCTACAGGATGAACTGAACAACAAACGAATTGGTGACTCCAAACTTCCGAGATCACAGAAAAAGTCTTCAACTAAGAAAAGTTCAATAAAGCGTACATACACTTGGAAAGAAACAGAAAGAGTTTCAACATAAAGACTTGCTGGATGATAGCTAAAGAATTGCGCGAAAATTTGAAGAATTGGTGACTTCAATTTCCCAAGTCACAGGAAATCTGCGAAAGCTGCACTTTGGGAACATTGACAGACCACTGAAATAAAGGGAAGAACATGAAGCTACAGGAATGATACCAAATTCCCATTTAAGCACGCTTTACAACTTTACATCGATCGTTTTCATGTCACTGAAACACCCAGTATGTACAAGACGGCTGTCACTTAATTCTGTCAGGTTGTCATGCAAGAATACATGTTATCAGCGTTATTTTTATGTAGATCTTAGGATTTCGGATTCTTTATGTGTTTATTGTTCTTGGAGGGTTTTAATTTAAAACAACAAATGAAGCAGGAATGAGAAGAGTTACGCAATATAAACGGGACTAAATAGGATCTGTCCCCCTAATTACCCATACCTATCTAATTAATAGGATCTGGTCACCTTAATTTTGAACGTTTGATTCGTAGATTCGTACGAGCTGAACCCATTTCTTGGGTCTCTTTGCGCCTACACCTAAGCCTAAGAGTGTGCTTTTTGTGTTTGGAGGTAAGCTGGAAAGTATAATTTATGTACGAGGATTCAATGTACTACGTAAAACTCTGAACTGCGAAACGATCTTTGCAAAATGCTCGAGATCTCAAGTAACTGCAGAGTGTAGGGCTAAAGTCAAAATACGAGTGTGTATAACAGGAATCGGCAAGAAAATGAATTGTGATAACAGATGACCTGATAAAAAATGCAGATAAAAAACTTCCAAAAGAACAAAATAATTATCAACCGAAATAACCAAATACACTTTCACCCTATCCAATTAACCCCGAGACAGAATCTACAGAAAGGGTGGGTGCCGGGAAGTGATAAAGGGCGCCTGTACAAAAATCCGTGAATCTGGAGCAGCGGTGCGTAACCTATTCACAGGAACGATCCCCTAGCCCTAGAGTGCCCTAGACCTAAAGAGGAAGGAAATAAATTGCGGCCCCCTTAAAAAAGTACCTATATTACGGTCTCTTGAAAAACGTACATTTACATTTAACTTCGAGGCATGATCCCCGAAAGGTTGTGCACCACTGCTCCACAGAACCCAACTGAACTCTCTTAGAACTTCTACCACAGGAAGATATTAACTTTTTGATGATGCCTACGCATTACTCCAGGAATGTCGGGAGCCTGTGTCGTAATTATCCAACCCTTATCTTTATTGAGATTCTAAATTGCTCTCCCGTGGTTTAAAAATAGAATAGAGCCCCGACTCTTGAGATTTGGAAATCGTCTTAATCTTGCCTCTCAATTTTTCTATCATATGCTTTGTCGTTCATCCGCCTTAAAAAGGTTCTTAATTCTTCTGAACATTCAACAATCACTTCTATCAAATCAAGAAAAACATTATGCTAGTTGCATTTGATAAAACTGGTCATAGCTATTCTTATGCATCCAATGAGTAAGCACATGGCCTTACACAATAAGGTGTGCAAGCCCTCCAGACATAATGACTACACCATGTGCTATAAGCTGGCGGTTCATGACTAAGACTTGCAATCCAGAGACCGGAATTGCACCATCTGACAACTAGGACAGTTCTATCTTGGAAAGTTTTCCGATATTGTTCTTTGTTTTGTTATTTATTACTTACTTCTTACTTTCTTTCTACTGACATCTGACCAAAAATCACCACCTATTCTATGTATGTGCCTAAGAGAGGAAAAACAATTGTTTTATATGGGTCTCTTGAAAAACGTACATTTACATTTAACTTCGAGGCATGATCCCCGAAAGGTTGTGCACCACTGCTCCACAGAACCCAACTGAACTCTCTTAGAACTTCTACCACAGGAAGATATTAACTTTTTGATGATGCCTACGCATTACTCCAGGAATGTCGGGAGCCTGTGTCGTAATTATCCAACCCTTATCTTTATTGAGATTCTAAATTGCTCTCCCGTGGTTTAAAAATAGAATAGAGCCCCGACTCTTGAGATTTGGAAATCGTCTTAATCTTGCCTCTCAATTTTTCTATCATATGCTTTGTCGTTCATCCGCCTTATATACTGCTCGAATAGGACTGAAAAATCCGTGTTGAGGATAAAATTTCATACATCGACTGGGATTAAATCTATTAAGCCCTCCTGATCAATGATTACCACTATTACCAGGCAAGCATTTTGACCACTACAACATCGAGTACAAATATAGGTATGTAGAAAATAGAATAAGATCCCCAGAAAAAATAGAAAATAAAACAAGATCCCCAGGAAAAAATAGAAAATAAAACAAGATCCCCAGGTACTTTATTAATATTAATGATAATTGAATATATTTTCTGACTATTTTAACAATATTGTTGTGCTTATCCTCTATCAAAGCTTTTGTTTTAAGTTGCTTCACTATGCGATCACGACTTTTAGTAGGTCGGATTGAGTGCTCGTCTCCTAGAAGTTCGCAAATGCAGCAAGTAATATGTGAAGCTCTGTGTCCACAAATAGTCGACCCCGTCGATCGACGAGGTGAAGAGTTGAATCTATGTTATCGAGGCAGTGTGCGCAGGGTTTCAGTCGACGTCGATCGACCATGGACACACCTTCATATCACGTCACAACTTTTTCCAAGTTCAAATTGTAAAGAAAAAAAATATATATAAAAAAAAAATCAAATTGTAAAGTATTTTCTGGAGCAGCCCCCAGACTGACGTATCTCCTAGACATCTTCACGTGGATGGACCCGGGGGTGGCCCTCAACTCAAGGACTTGCGACATTCATATCATTCTGATGAGACGTATATGATTTATATGACAAGGCAATCCACAATATGAAAATTCATATGGACACCGACATCATACCAGAATCTAGTCAATAAATCTGTCAATCACAATGATGATTGCACTAAGGAATCATTTCTACTCGGTCTACACTGCCCACTGAAGCATATGAGATATGTATATGCTATGCTCACTGAACTACATGAGACATACCTATGCTATTCTGATGTTAGAACTGTATGTAGATTCAATGAAGTGCAGAGTGTAGACTCAATGATTACCACTATTACCAGGCAAGCATTTTGACCACTACAACATCGAGTACAAATATAGGTATGTAGAAAATAGAATAAGATCCCTAGAAAAATAGAAAATAAATGATCCCCAGAAAAAAATAGAAAATTAAAAACAACGTTAGAACGTTACTTGCACTTCATGCCGTTGTTGGTTAGTAGGTAACCAGATTCCATACACTATACATATTTGCAGTTGTACATACGATCTACATAATAAAGCGGTAACTTTCCATTAAACATTCATACAGTATTAATAACATTATTTATTAAACGCGAATAAACATACTCGTACAAAACGTAAAAGTATCATAAATTAATAAAACAAGCTGGGTCCGTCCCTCCGGGATGAAAATAAAACAAGATCCCCAACCCTAGGCCAAGTTCTCACATCAGTAGACAACCAATGAGGTTTCTGGGTTTCTCATGATGTCCAAATGTCCACCATCATCAAAAATCAATGGATGACCTAATCTAGAACGGAAATGCTGACAAGGACGCTAGATTTTTGTTTAATTTCGTATGTTACTCGTCTTATTAGCTTAATTTACACGAAAAAATGTGCAAACCCCATGTCAACTTCTTTGCAGAATCAGCATTTCTTAATGTGTCAACCAGATTTCATTATTCTTAGTTCCAAGTAACTTATGTAGGTATTAGATCTGGGTACCAAGTTAGTTTGAAAGCTCAGTTCTCGAAATAAAATATCGTCATGTCATTTTCAAATAAAACTCTCACTCGTTTTTCATGTGTAAAGATAGAATAAGGGTGGCCCAATATCTACCTTCCAGAGGTGGAGGAGTTGACTCTTGAGTCAAAGGCAACCTAGGTGAGTTGACGTCGAGTGTCGAGGGCGTTCTCTATACCACCTGCCCCTACAAGCTCTATCATTTTAATATTATGTGGCCAAATTTCAAAATAAATCAGGATTAAGTTCCTTGAATCGAATGGTATTGAATCCCCACCCTCCTATTTACCAGGCGAGCGTCTTGACCGCTACACTACCAAGACAGGTGGAACCCTGGAATTCTTTTCATGTTAAACCTGGAAATTTCTTTCATGATTCTCACACCTTCGCCTAATCAGGAAAGGAAAAATCAGTTTCCTCCAGGTCCAAGATTTGAACCCAGCACCTCCAGGTCGGGAGTCAGTTTTACTCAATCACAGAGGTGGTCTTGTATTCAGGCGTCTTTGAAAGTGTCCTAAAAATGTGCAATTCATATTTTTGGCTCTTCTTCGGGTGTGGTCCATAATGATTGAAACAAACACGGAAAGTATCGAGACAGTTTTTGTGACATTCTGAGGTGACTCCGAAATTCCACTATTAACATTCAGGGACATTGAAGTGTCAACTCTAAAATGTATAAAGCTAATTTAGCTGTGTAAATTACCATGTATCAATGTAGATTAAACATGTATGAATTTACATCAGACGGTTTTTTCCCGTCTCAATTTCGATACAATATGCTCTGAAAAGCCATTGAACTAAAAAAAATATAGCACTGAATAAATTGTCATGTGATAAATTTACACATTAAAATTTTCTATTAAGTCAAATAAAATTAATTCTGAGCAGAGAAATGTGAGTCCATTAAATTAAATTCAAGCGAAAGAAATTAATATTGCCCCGGATTAAATGTGTTTGGGGATTTCAGAGAATTTTCTAAACCATTCTTTCTACATTATTTATTTATCGAATGCTTTATTTACCTATATGTCTATTATTATTTATTTATATAAACATGTACAAGTATAGTTAATTCTACAAGTATTTATTCAATAAAACTTTACAAATGAAATATTCCGAGTAGCTATTTTGCGCCTACACGTATTGTGCAGGAATGCCATGTTCGTATCAAGAGGCAACTTGTTAATAAGTAACAGATTCAGTCAAGTGATGCTTCTGGGAATCCATTTCCATTAACAACTTGAACAAAGTGTTTCGAAAAATATTAACACACTAGAAACTTTCATGAGGTCTCTTCAAAGTTGAACAAGTTAGGAGCTTGATAGTATGGTCATCTACTTGAAATGAAGGTTTTACCAAAGGGTTGCCGATGCCGATGAAGATAAGTACCATAACGATATGTTTCATGAAGTTGTGTTCTTAATGGTTATCTGCCTACTTAAAAAGCTGGTGAAGATCTAAACTTAATGGTGTAGTTGAAGTTCGTACAGCATCAACAATAGGTACCAGGTATATGCATAATGTGACAAAAGAACATGGAACTCACATGAAAGGGTATAATATTTATTATGAAAATAATAAAAATTTATTCTCTCTTCATATTAATAAACAATGCGCACCGTGGTCTTTAGAGCTGTCTGCCCTTACACCTAAGCCTTGGAGTGGGCTTTTTGTGTATGGAGTTAAGCATGTGTTCAGGATAAATCCACAATGCGCATAAAGTATTCTCCATTTCAATTAATTAATAAGAAACCGTAGGTAAATTACATGCAGACACATAAATAAAACCTTCGAATATAAACCATTATGCAATATATACCACCAGTGTTTCCTGTGCTTTGTCACAACAAAGAAGTCCAACTATTTCATATACTGGGGGTTACCGCTTAAAGTTAAAGAGGCAGTAGAATGGTTAAAAATAAAAATAATTAATAATAATAATGAAAAATGAATAAATAGATTAAAAAAAAATCGAAATACGAAGTTTTCCCGAATTGTATTCTACAGGATGAACTCAACAACAAACGAATTGGTGACTCCAAACTTCCGAGATCACAGAAAAAGTCTTCAACTAAGAAAAGTTCATTAAAGCGTACATACACTTGGAAAGAATCAGAAAGAGTTTCAACATAAAGACTTGCTGGATGATAGCCAAAGAATTGCGCGAAAATTTGAAGAATTGGTGACTTCAATTTCCTCAGTCACAGGAAATCTGCGAAAGCTGCACTTTGGGAACATTGACAGACCACTGAAATAAAGGGAAGAAGGAAGTTCCAGCAATGATACCTAATCCCCATTTAAGCAGTGTCTACGCATAGTCGACCGCCGTCGATCGACCATCGCTCCACATCGATCGACGGCCGTCGACTATGTGTGGACACGCTTTACATCGATCGTTTTCATGTCACTGAAACACCCAGTTTGTACAAGACGCCTGTCACTTAATTCTGTCAGGTTGTCATGCAAGAATACATGTTTTCAGCGTTATTTTTATGTAGATCTTACGATTTCGGATTCTTCATGTGTTTATTGTTCTTGGAGGGTTTTTAATTATCAGTCCCTCTAATTTTGAACGCTTAATTCTTGGATTCGTATAAGCTTAACCCATATCTTGGAGCTCTTTGCGCCTACACCTAAGCCTAAGAGAGTGCTGGTGGAATGAGAAGAGTTACGCAATATAAACGGGACTAAATAGGATCTGTCCCCCTAATTACCCATACCTATCTAATTAATAGGATCTGGTTCCCCTAATTTTGAACGTATGATTCGTACGAGCTTAACCCATATCTTGGAGCTCTTTGCGCCTGCACCTAAGCCTAAGAGTGTGCTTTTTGTGTTTGGAGCTAAGATGGAAAGTATGATTTATGTACGAGGATTCAATGTACTACGTAAAACTCTGAACTGCGAAACGATCTTTGCAAAATGCTCGAGATCTCAAGTAACTGCAGAGTGTAGGGCTAAAGTCAAAATACGAGTGTGTATAACAGGAATCGGCAAGAAAATGAATTGTGATAACAGATGACCTGATAAAAAATGCAGATAAAAAACTTCCAAAAGAACAAAATAATTATCAACCGAAATAACCAAATACACTTTCACCCTATCCAATTAACCCCGAGACAGAATCTACAGAAAGGGTGGGTGCCGGGAAGTGATAAAGGGCGCCTGTACAAAAATCCGTGAATCTGGAGCAGCGGTGCGTAACCTATTCACAGGAACGATCCCCTAGCCCTAGAGTGCCCTAGACCTAAAGAGGAAGGAAATAAATTGCGGCCCCCTTAAAAAAGTACCTTTCATGATTCTCACATCTTCGCCTAATCAGGAAAGGAAAAATCAGTTTCCTCCAGGTCCAAGATTTGAACATTTTGAACCCAGCACCTCCAGGTCGGGAGTCAGTTTTACTCAATCGCAGAGGTGGTCTTGTATTTAGGCGTCTCTTTGAAAGTGTCCTAAAAATGTGCAATCCATATTTTTGGCTCTTCTTCGGGTGTGGTCCATAATGATTGAAACGAACACGGAAAGTATTGAGACAGTTTTTGTGACAGTCTGAGGTGACTCCGAAATTCCACTATTAACATTCAGGAACATTGAAGTGTCAACTCTAAAATGTATAAAGCTAATTTAGCTGTGTAAATTACCATGTATCAATGTAGATTAACATGTATGAATTTACATCAGGCGGTTTTTTCCCGTCTCAATTTCGATACAATATGCTCTGACAAGCCATTGAACTCAAAATATAGCACTGAATAAATTGTCATGTGATAAATTTACACATTAAAATTTTCTATTAAGTCAAATAAAATTATATCTGAGCAGAGAAATGTGAGTCCATTAAATTAAATTAAATTCAAGCGAAAGGAATTAATATCGCCCCAAATTAAATGTGTTTGGGGATTTCAGAGAATTTTCTAATTTTAATAGAATAAAATCTCGATTTTTACTTTCTATTACCTTTATGTATAGGGAACCTATACAAGGTAATGAGAAAGTATTGCAATCAGTGCATTTTTTTTTATGCCCCAAAATTCCACTGAGTAAAAACTCAAAATAATGAGTGTGTCCGTAGATAGCCCCCAATGTGTCACTCTTGCTGTTTTACATATTTAGACGCCTTTCGCCGTGTGTTCCGAGGAAAAAAACGTTTTGGACATTTTGGCCCCGTTTCAAAATTCGGAACGCTCCAAATCGGAGATGCACTTTACAAGTAAAATCTATTTACCTATTTTTACATTCGATTACCCTACAATGGGACCTTCAGTATAAGAAACAAAGGGACCTAGAGCCATTATTATAAGTACGAATGAATCGTTTCCCCCCCAAAAGGTTTGACAGAGTGAACTGTATAACTATCAAGGTCTTATCGTTCCGAAATTGAAGAGAAAAGGAAGACAGGATAGGAGAAAGTCATTCGTTTCGAGAACGAACCTTTTCCGTTGAGGATAAAATCCGCCCCGGACGGGAATCGAACCCGCAGCCTAGCGCTTACAAGGCAGACGCACTACCCTCCAAACTACCTAGGCTTGCTGGATGTAAAGGAATTTGTAGACATCCAGTCCCTTCTATCATTCGCTACTGTTTCAGTCATACAGTCGACAGTGATCTCTACTAAAGAATACTGTATACAGTCCTAGACAGTGATCTCTACTAAAGAATACAGTCCTAGACAGTGATCTCTACAGTCCTGCACTTGAAGACACAACATTCCGTCATTCATGTCTCCCACTATGAAATCGATCCAGTATCAGATCCACTATTATTAGAAATCGATCTGTCGCCACTCAGCTATCTATGCCAAGATACTGGTACTTTGGTACTACTTGTGCATACTAATGGTCATAGAACTACTGTGTCTCATACCTTTGCCATGACTCATACAATTGCAGTACTGTATGTAGCATGTTTCTGTTGCCAATGTGTGTCACCAGGTCTATTGTGCTGGGGACATTGATAGTGGCGAACCATTAGAGGGGGAATAAGGGAGAACTGCTCCAAGAGTGGACATTCGATTCACTCCTGAACCAGTCGATAAGTCCCCACCTTGACGGTTTTAATGATAGAAATGTCGTAGATTAAGGAAACTATCTGATTTGGGGGCCTGGAAGTCAGTAAAAGATTGCCTCTTCTGTAGTCTATATCCAATACATAGTACATATTATCAGAACTTTTCGTCAATCAAAAATATCCCTTTCAAAAGACGGTCAAAATTTCATCATGCACGGATTTTCATGAACATCACGTAGGCAATTAGGCATGTTGGAAGAGTTAATGCGATTGATTCAAAGGTAAAATTCACCCTGAGGCCTGAATGGGAATACAACCCGCCAGTCAGCACTCTCATGACATTTGTGACACCCCCAATAGATGAGCTATTTAGTTAGCTCTTAGTTCAGTTATCAAAAAACTCAAAATAATGAGTGTGTCCGTAGATAGCCCCCAATGTGTCACTCTTGCTGTTTTACATATTTAGACGCCTTTCGCCGTGTGGTCCGAGGAAAAAAACGTTTTGGACATTTTGGCCCCGTTTCAAAATTCGGAACGCTCCGAATCGGAGATGCACTTTACAAGTAAAATCCATTTACCTATTTTTATTTTCGATTACCCTACAATGGGACCTTCAGCATAAGAAACAAAGGGACCTACAGACACTATTATATAAGTACGAATGAATCGTTTCCCCCCCAAAAGGTTTGCCAGAGTGAACTATCTTATGGTCTTATCGTTCGTAACTATCGTTCCGAAACGATGTAGGTAACTATCAAGATCTTATCGTTCCGAAATTGAAGAGTAAAGGAAGACAGAATAGGAGAAAGCCATTCGTTCCGAGGACGAACCTTTTCCGTTGAGGATAAAATCCGCCCCGGACGGGAATTGAACCCGCGAATTAGCGCTTACAAGGTAGACGCACTACCCTCCAAACTAACTAGGCTTGCTGGATGTAAAGGAATTTGTAGACATCCAGTCCCTTCTAACATTACTACTGTCTCAGTCATACAGTCGACAGTGATCTCTACTAAAGAATACAGTCCTAGACAGTGATCTCTACAGTCCTAGACTTGAAGACACAACATTCCGTCATTCATGTCTCCCCGAAAATAAAACAAGATCCCCAACCCTAGGCCAAGTTCTCACATCAGTAGACAACCAATGAGGTTTCTGGGTTTCTCATGATGTCCAAAATCATCAAAAATTAATGGGTGACCTAATCTAGAACGGAAATGCTGACAAGGACGCTAGATTTTTGTTTTAATTTCGTATGTTACTCGTCTTATTAGCTTAATTTACACGAAAAAATATGCAATCCCCCATGTCAACTTCTTTGCAGAATCAGCATTTCTTGATGTGTCAACCAGATTTCATTATTCTTAGTTCCAAGTAACTTATGTAGGTATTAGATCTGGGTACCAAGCTACCCAGAATAAAGATATGTGTAAAAGGTAAAAGTGTACCTAAGTGAACCAAACATTGACCTCATGGGTGTCGTAGCATGCCCATCCCGTAGTATGTCCCTCATCAGATGGGCGATAACAGAAACAATACTTCCCATTTAGGTGCTGGGTCAACACGAGAACTCCAGAAAATAACCCGTTGAAATATTTCCAATCAAAAAAGGAGTACAAATTTTCGTCGCTGGTGTGATTTGAACCCGGGACCTTCTGTATGGCAAGCAAGCATGGTTTGCTTTTAGTGCAACCGGTTATGCCAAGATACTGGTACTTTGGTACTACTTGTGCATACTAATGGTCATAGAACTACTGTGTCTCATACCTTTGCCATGACTCATACCATTGCAGTACTGTATGTAGCATGTATAGATTTGAATTTTGATTGCTACTTTATTAATATTAATGATAATTGAATATATTTTCTTACTATTTTAACAATATTGTTGTGCTTATCCTCTATCAAAGCTTTTGTTTGAAGTTGCTTCACTATGCGATCACGGCCTTTAGTAGGTCGGATTGAGTGCTCGTCTCGCAAATGCAGCAAGTAATATGTAAAGCTCTGTGTCCACAAATAGTCGACCCCGTCGATCGACGAGGTGAAGGGTTGAATCTATGTTATCGAGGCAGTGTGCGCAGGGTTTCAGTCGACGTCGATCGACCATGTTTGGACACACCTTCATATCACGTCACAACTTTTTCCAAGTTCAAATTGTAAAGTATTTTCTGGAGCAGCCCCCCAGACTGACGTATCTCCTAGACATCTTCACTTGGATGGACCCGGGGGTGGCCCTCAACTCAAGGACTTTCGACATTCATATCATTCTGATGAGGCGTATATGATTTATGACAAGGCAATCCACAATATGAAAATTCATATGGACACCGACATCATACCAGAAACTATAGTCGATAAATCTGTCACTCACGATGATGACTGTACTGAGGAATCATTTCTACTCGGTCTGCACTGAACTACATGAGATCTATGCTATGCCCACTAAACTGCATGAGATATGCTGTTTTTATGTAGAATTGTAGATTCGATGAAGTGCAGAGTGTAGACCCCACACACACTCGCCAGATGAAATATCGAGTTTCAATTTCCAGCCACGTGTGCAGTATGACAACACAGCACGGATGTTAATGACAGAGTTGAATCACTGGAAATTGGGAGCGATTTAAACGCAGCATCGCGGCGCATCGCCACAATTTGTTCGTTTTCAAAATACTGAACAAGGAATAAAGGCTGACCTCATTTGCAAAGACGATTTTCAGTGATAAGACTTGACAAGTGTGGTCTTATTTGATAAATTCTGAACATCAAAGTGAAGCCATGTGTTCAGGATAGATTAATTCGTAGTAGCCTAACCTACTTTACCCATACTTTAGGGCTGTCTGCCCTTACACCTAAGTGTAGACTTTGGTAGAGAAGAGATATAGGGCGATTCGAGCCCACAAATGTTCCAAAACCCACCTGGAAATCTTGGAAAGTTGACATTACAACAACGTTAGAACGTTACTTGCACTTCATGCCGTTGTTGGTTAGTAGGTAACCAGATTCCATACACTATACATATTTGCAGTTGTACCTACAATCTACATAATAAAGCGGTAACTTTCCATTAAACATTCATACAGTATTAATAACATTATTTATTAAATGCGAATAAACATACTCGTACAAAACGTAAAAGTATCATAAATTAATAAAACAACTTCTTTGCAGAATCAGCATTTCTTGATGTGTCAACCAGATTTCATTATTCTTAGTTCCAAGTAACTTATGTAGGTATTAGATCTTGGGTAACTTGGTACCCAGAACAAAGATATGTGTAAAAGTGTAAGTGAATCAAACATTCACCTCATGGGTGTCGTAGCATGCCCATCCCGTAGTATGTCCCTCATCAGATGGACGATAACAGAAACAATACTTCCCATGAAGGTGCTGGGTCAACACGAGAACTCCCGTTGAAATATTTGCAATCAAAAAAGGAGTACAAATTTTCGTCGATGGTGGGATTCGAACCCGGGACCTTCTGCATGGCAAGCAAGCATGGTTTGGTTTTAGTGCAACCGGTGTGAACGCGTGTCACGAAACACTCCGGTATTTCACCTTGCTGTAGATTTTGCTGACAGTATGGGTTCTGTTGCCAATGTGTGTCACCAGGTCTATTGTGCTGGGGACATTGATAGTGGCGAACCATTAGAGGGGGAATAAGGGAGAACTGCTTCAAGAGTGGACATTCGATTCACTCCTGAACCAGTCGATAAGTCCCCACCTTGACGGTTTTAATGATAGAATGATAGAAATGTCGTGGATTAAGGAAACTATCTGATTTGGGGACCTGGAAGTCAGTAAAAGATTGCCTCTTCTATATTCTATATCCAATACATAGTACATACTATCAGAACTTTTCGTCAATCAAAAAAATCCCTTTCAAAAGACGGTCAAAATTTCACCATGCACGGTTTGTCATGAACATTACGTAGGCAATTAGGCATGTTGGAAGAGTTAATGGGATTGATTCAAAGTGGGGATGTCTTTACAGGTTTGATTGCGAACGTTCACTTCACATTGCACATGAATTAATGCGAATTTCATTAACTTGAGATGCTGTTGTACATTACTTTTTATGAGATATCAATCAGAAAGTAAAAAGAACTTGATTTTTATATCAAATTGATTGTTTAATTAGTCTGCTGTTTCCTTAATTATCTTTTATTCCTTTAGAAATAGTGATTCAAAGGTACACCACTGATCACAGGTGTGTTATGGAAACCGTCAACTTTTACAACTCATAACTTCAATTATTATATTGTCAATTAAACGCAGGTATTGTTTTGAAATCACGACCAAACACATGTGAAGTCAGCAAGTCGTCAGTGGCGTATATGTTGAAAGTTGAAAGAGTCTTCCAGGAGTGGAGTCTCCCAATTTTGTCTCACATCAAAAAATACTCACACACACCAGACTCTTAGGAAACAATATACCAATATTGTCAATTAAACGCAGGTATTGTTTTGAAATCACGACCAAACACATGTGAAGTCAGCAAGTCGTCAGTGGCGTATATGTTGAAAGAGTCTTCCAGGAGTGGAGTCTCCCAATTTTGTCTCACATCAAAAAATACACACACACCAGACTCTTAGGAAACAAAATATCAAACGAGTTCTAATTAAAGACACTAACAAAGAGCAATAAAGCATCATAGAGAGGAACATTGAAAGAAACTGCAAGGTAAATAAAATCACACAAATTAGGAACTCGTATCTATGTACTAACCTAATACCTTTCATATGATACGTAAGAAAACTAGGTACCTAACTCTAGAAATAATTTCGAAAATTTTAAATACAGACCTGCCAGAGAGAAAGACAAAATTATTTCGCGTTGTTTGCAACAAAAATGCATAAAAACACACTAGTTAACAACACGATAAAAAAAAGCGAAGATATTTTGTGAGTAAATATTTCAAAAACGCGGTTATTGGAAATATACCAAACGAGTTCTAATTAAAGACACTAACAAAGAGCAATAAAGCATCATAGAGAGGAACGTTTTCTCCTGAGTTTGATACTTCGATATCAAACAAACATGTTTGATACTTTGATATCAAACAGACAGACAGTAGGGAAGTTACTCCACAGCTCCACACATAGTTTTGCCTACATAAATTTTACGAGTGACCTTCGCACTCAACCTTTGCTATTTCTTCAGCAAGGAAAAATTTCAGGTTGGTATCCTCCCTGTTTAAAGTCCCCCAGCCAGACTAAGCTGGTCTACTCCCTAATCAAAGTCCCCAAACCAGACCAATACAATAACACGAAGAGACAAGAAAAGTTAAAGTAAGATCTGAAGACGTCTAAAAATTCAAGATGTTTCTACCATGCGGATATCCTGGAGATGTGAATATACCAAACGAGTTCTAATTAAAGACACTAACAAAGAGCAATAAAGCATCATAGAGAGGAACGTTTTCTCCTGAGTTTGATACTTTGATGTCAAACAGACAGTAGGGAAGTTACTCCACACATAATTTTGACACTTCACATGAAGATTGAAACTGCATGGTTGACAGTCCTTAGCAATTTTCAGTTGAATGACGGTTTCAAAAGACAGGGTCGGCCTTTTTCGTCAGCCTCTCAATCAGCACTTACAGCTTACTTAGGACGGACATTTGGTTTTGCCTAAATAAATTTTACGAGTGACCTTCGCACTCAACCTTTGCTATTTCTTCAGCAAGGAAAAATTTCAGGTTGGTACCTATCCTCCCTATTTTAAGTCCCCCAGCCAGACTAAGCTGGTCTACTCCCTAATCAAAGTCCCCAAACCAGACCAATACAATAACACGAAGAGACAAGAAAAGTTAAAGTGAGATCTGAAGACGTCTACAAATTCAAGATGTTTCTCCGATGCGGATATCCTGGAGATGTAAAGCATTGCCACACACACACTCGCCAGATGAAATATCGAGTTTCAATTTCCAGCCACGTGTGCAGTATGACAACACAGCACGGGTGTTAATGACAGAGGTGAATCACTGGAAATTGGGAGCGATTTAAACGCAGCATCGCCACAATTTGTTCGTTTTCAAAATACTGAACAAGGAATAAAGGCTGACCTCATTTGCAAAGACGATTTTCAGTGATAAGACTTGACAAGTGTGGTCTTATTTGATAAATTCTGAACATCAAAGTGAAGCCATGTGTTCAGGATAGATTGATTCGTAGTAGCCTAACCTACTTTACCCATACCACACACACTCGCCAGATGAAATATCGAGTTTCAATTTCCAGCCACGTGTGCAGTATGACAACACAGCACGGATGTTAATGACAGAGGTGAATCACTGGAAATTGGGAGCGATTTAAACGCAGCATCGCGGCGTATCGCCACAATTTGTTCGTTTTCGAAATACTGAACAAGGAATAAAGGCTGACCTCATTTGGAAAGACGATTTTCAGTGATAAGACTTGGCAAGTGTCTTATTTGATAAATTCTGAACATCAAAGTGAAGCCATGTGTTCAGGATAGATTAATTTGTAGTAGCCTAACCTACTTTACCCATACTTTAGGGCTGTCTGCCCTTACACCTAAGCCTTGGAGTGAGCTTTATGTGTATGGAGTTAAGCAGGTGTTCAGGATAAATCCGTGGTCTTTAGGGCTGTCTGCCTTTACACCTAAGCCTTGGAGTGGACTTTTTGTGTATGGAGTTGAGCATGTGTTCAGGATAAATTCGTGGTCTTATTTGATGAAAAAATTCTGAACAAACAAATGGCCCTGATATTTTATTCCCATTTTATGTAAATTTCACACTACCTGGGGAGTTGATGCACTCTTTATACCTTCTACAAAGCATGCCTAAAGTAGAACAGAAACTTTACAAAATAGCTGCACTTATCTCTTAGAGCTGTCTGCCCTTACACCTAAGCCTTGGAGTGGGCTTTTTGTGTATGGAGTTAAGCATGTGTTCAGGATAAATCCGTGGTCTTATTTGATGAAAAAATTCTGAACAAACAAATGGCCCTGATATTTTATTCCCGTTTTATGTAAATTTCACACTACCTGGGGAGTTGATGCACTCTTTATACCCACTACAAAGCATGCCTAAAGTGGAACAGAAACTTTAAAAAATAGCTGCACTTATCTTTGAACGTGAGCACAGAAAAAATCTAGGATTTGTGATTGTCATTATAAAGTGGAAGATAGACAACTAGAAGTTGTGATTTGTGCATATGATAAACGCAGTGAACGCACAAATTACCTAGGTTTCACAACAGAGAGAGATCATTGAGCATGGCATAATAGGCTGTCCTTTCATGCACAGCTTTGATTCTATCGGTATACGAGTATTCGATATCGTGGATATTGTCAATGATTGTCATTACAGTTTCATCAGTGGGGTAGTTCATGAGAGGTCTAAGGCTGTATCCACACTAGTCGACAGCCGTCCCGTCGACGAGGTGGATATAATTACTCGTATGTTGTTGTGGAAGTGCGGACGGTTTCAGTCGACATCGATCGACGGTTGTGATTGTCATTATAAAGTGGAAGATAGACAACTAGAAGTTGTGATTTGTGCATATGATAAACGCAGTGAACGCACAAATTACCTATGTTTCACAACAGAGAGAGATCATTGAGCATGGCATAATAGGCTGTCCTATCATGCACAGCTTTGATTCTATCGGTATACGAGTATTCGATATCGTGGATATTGTCAATGATTGTCATCAGTTTCATCAGTGGGGTAGTTCATGAGAGGTCTAAGGCTGTATCCACACATAGTCGACAGCCGTCGCGTCGAATATAATTACTCGTATGTTGTTGTGGAAGTGCGGACGGTTTCAGTCGACATCGATCGACGACCGTCGACTATGTGTGGACACAGCTTTAGATTGAAGTAACAAAGTTGGTGCTAAGTTTTGACTTGAGGATTTTTTTTTTAGTTTGATTGTTTTTGTCCGATTTTGAAGAAATTTGGCAAACATGGTTAACACATAAGGCACACGGGCTCGTTAAACTTTTGAATCTATCCGCGATCTCTGAGTGGGTTTTACAAGTTTACTGAATCTCTAGTAATAACTACAGCGTATTACATAAGTGTACACTGTCAGGTTTCCTAACTCGAGACCCTAATGATCCTAATCCGGGCCTACATCTGAGGCACTACTACTAGAAACTCTAGATGACACTCACACCTTGGGACAACAAAATACCTGAGCAGTAAAAATGGAAGATGAAAATTAGAAATGATAACAAAACAGCATGAGCACATTACGAAGAAACTAATAGGCAAACAAGTAGGCTCGTGTAAACATCACATTCATAAAGAATAGAAGAGTACTGAACACACTGACAAGCAATTAACCAAGCACTCACTAAGACTGTACCTAAGTACACTGAACACTGTATGTCCAGAAAAATTTGAAACACAAACAAGTTCAGTTACAGAATCACACGTGCATCCGGGAGCACAGGTAATGGTCGTACGAAGATGAAAATTAGAAATGATAACAAAACAGCATGAGCACATTACGAAGAAACTAATAGGCAAACAAGTAGGCTCGTGTAAACATCATATTCATAAAGAATAGAAGAGTACTGAACACACTGACAAGCAATTAACCAAGCACTCACTAAAACTGTAAGATGAACACTGTATATGTCCAGAAAGATTAGAAACACAAACAAGTTCAGTTAGAGAACAAATAGAATCACACGTGCATCTGGAAACACAGGTAATGGTCGTACACATCCTAAATGCAATTGAAATAGAAAAGAGTAAACAATGTATGCAACTGATGAAAGAGAAAAAACATGAAAGATAAAGACGAATGGACAAAACCACGGAAAAGAAAGATACAAGGCAAAACGAAAGAAATAACCTGACAGTTGAGAATTGGATTGCAACTATCCAAATTGAAAAAAAAAAGTGGAACCACATTCTACCAAAAAGTTTTTCGTTAAAGTTACCAAGTACTGGTACTTTCCAGTCATTTACAGATGGCTCAGAGAAAATACTTTGAGATGCTTTAATAGTATGATGCTTTAGAATGAACAAAATCGTAAGAAAAGAATTGAATGCAACTTATTCTAACCTTAGAAACTTTTAGAATCATTATCCAGAAAATACAAGACAGAACTAGACACTGACGTTGTGAGCTTGGATATAGAGCTGCATCCACACATGACTGCCCAATGATGAATTACCATACAAATAAGAATACATCAATCATTTTCTTTCGTGTGATAATGGTATGGGCAAGGTAAGGTATCTTGGTATCTGGTACATATCATCATTCAGATTCTTTCATTGGACTGTAGATGCAATACTCGACAATATTGGACGTGCTTTTCTTTGAGGTTTAGATGAGAAGGTACGGTTGCACCAAAGTTTTCTACAACAGACTGTTGAAGATACCAAAAAATTGATTGCCCATTTTGGAGTTTCACGCTGACTTTATACAAATTTTATGTTCAGTGGCATTGTATGTAAATTTTTTCGGGTTCCCCAAGCAAGGTTTCGCCCGAGGGGGGGGGGGGGGGTCGGTCAATACTTTTAATTTGGCGTTTGGGGGACCCTAAATTCTTGGGGCTGCCAGGGTGGCATATACGGCCATATTTATGTTAGTCTGAGTGTGTACGTTTTTCTTAGTTTACAATCTCACATTGAAAAGTGAATCTCATATTTGACCAATCAGTCCTTTCGGCTTATAGTGCAAAAGTGCTGTTTCTTGCACCAATATAAAGTCAACATGACTACAGATCCGCAAAAAAAAAAAAAGATGAGTGTTTCACCGCCGTTTTTATTTCGTAGCGATGAAACAACTGCTACATTGGACGCTTGTGGTCTGTGTCAAGTATTCATAATATCACATTGAAAAGTGAATCTCATATTGGATCAGATGATTGACCAATCAGTCCTTTCGGCTTATAGTGCAACAGTGCTGTTTCTTGCACCAATATAAAGTCAACATGACTACAGATCCGGTCGTAAAAAAGATATTAACAATAAACAATAATAATAAATCCGTGTTCGATATTGTTTACCATGGGAACCGGTATCGAGGGTTCACAGAAAATCGATCTGTCATGAGACATCATCCTTGATGAACTTTCACGCCAACACGTCTTGATCAAGGCAGAAATCATAATGAGTTCATTATAAAATGCAATGGATCAAACAATGAAGGAAACAATAAGGTGAATTTCACACGAGAAACAAAGCTTCGTTTGAAAGTCGAGCAGAATCATGTAGAAAATTGCTTCTGCATGTTTCCGTGTTGCCCCTGTAGTTTGTTAAATTGTTCAACACAATATTGAAGTTTTACCAAGTATTCATGCTCTTATTATAATAACAATATCCCAAGATTCTCAAGAACAGTATGGGTTATAGACTTTGTATTAACAATATTACAAAGTTTCCAACTTCTTCTGTTAACAATATCTGGAAAAACAGTATAAGTTGACTTATGTTACCCGTCACTGAAATGATAAGCATGTAAAATATATTCTCAGTGTGATGGGTGTGGTGTGTGTGGGGGCTGGGGGGTGTATTTGTGTGTGTGTGGTGGTCCCGTACAAAGGACGGGTCAACCACTAGTTAACAATATTACAAAGTTTCCAACTTCTTCTGTTAACAATATCTGGAAAAACAGTATAAGTTGACCTGTGTTAGCCGTCACTGAAATGATAGCATGTAAAATATATTCAAATAAATTTATCTCTTACCTTTCTATTGTGAGCAATTTGTCGAATATAGTACAGGTCCAAGTCTTCCAGGATCTCTATCTTGCCGCCATTTTGTTTGTGTTCGTCCTCGTAGGATGTGAGGGATTTCCGATGAACAACCGGTGGTTGGCTGTTCAATATGGTGGGACTTTGCAACGGTTTGTCCCGAATGCTAAGCGTAGCGAGCGGTGGAAAGCAGGAATGCATTTCGCTTTGACTAGGTAGAGTAAAGATTGCTTTAGATTTTCCTCTTGGGGATGTCTTTACAGGTTTGATTGCGAACGTTCACTTCACATTGCACATGAATTAATGTGAATTTTATTAACTTGAGCTGGTGTTGTACATTACTTTTTATGAGATGGGGATGTCTTTACAGGTTTGATTGCGAACGTTCACTTCACATTGCACATGAATTAATGCGAATTTCATTAACTTGAGATGCTGTTGTGCATTACTTTTTATGAGATATCAGAAAGTAAAAAGAACTTGATTTTTTTTTATATCAAATTAATTGATTTAATTAGTCTGCTGATTCCTTAATTATCTTTTATTCCTTTAGAAATAGGAAGTAGCACGGAAGAAACTTTTGAAAGAAACTGCAAGGTAAATAAAATCACACAAATTAGGAACTCGTATCTATGTACTAACCTAATACCTTTCATATGATACGTAAGTAAACTAGGTAACTCTAGAAATAATCTCGAAAATTTTAAATACAGACCTGCCAGAGAGAAAGACAAAATTATTTCGCGTTATTTGCAACAAAAATGCATAAAAACACACTAGTTAACAACACGATAAAAAAAGAGAAGATATTTTGTGAGTAAATATTTCAAAAACACGGTTATTGTGGAGATTTTTTGGAACTTGGCCCACATCGGTACATATTTTCTTTGATAACGGAGTGTTTTATGATGTTTGGGTTACACCGCGAAGACGACAGACATTAGCGAATTGCTTCAGAAATGTGTTTGTCAATAAAAAAATATGGATAGTGAAGGGTTGGAAGTGTTCGCAAAAACGCAAAAATACTGTATTTCTGCGCTTAAGTATGGACCTATCCTGAGAAAAACTCTCCCTCTAAACACAACTCAAACCAATCAAAACAACAACTGAACCGTTTAGACTTGGGCAGTAAATGTAATAATCTTCTAATCATAAAAAAACTACATGATCATGTCAACAATAAATTGCCACTAAATCCACACATTTCTTTTCGAGATTGGATAAAAAATGAATTATGCCCAAGTTGATAAGTTTATGCTGAGTGGGCACAATTCCTTCGATTTGAGTTATGTGAAAGAAAGTCCGAGTTGATGATAAAAAACAAAATTGATAAAAAATATCCTATGACCTAATCTCAAGCATATACAAAAAGACAAAATGAATGCAATGATTGCAATGTCAATGACCATTTTTGAGAGAGTAAAAAGCTCATTGAAATTTGCGTGGGAGCATGTGCTGTACCGTGCATTTCAAAACTTGACTATAATTTTCTCCAGAGTGAGTATTTACCTACTTGGGCTCCCCTCGAATTAAAATCCTACCAAATGAAGACGAGAAAGAAAACAATAGAAATGGTACAAGTCCTCTAAAAGAAAACGGTAGAAATGGTACAAGTACTCGAAAACCTCGAGCCAGTGTAAGTGTAAGTACTCGTAATGAAAAGCAATTGGCTCTGTAGTTCTGTACTACCACAAGATGAGACGGTGAGTGCAAGTTGTGGTTACCAGAACGCTTATTAGAAGCACCTGGGGATTCAGGAGGACTGACAGAAATGCAGTGCCATTGTATCAGTACCAAGGAGCATTCAGTAGGATCAGATCATTTTGGAATAATTTTCCAGATGTGCATGTTAGGAAGCTGTATTTTGATGTGGTGCTACATCTATTACAGGGATTTCCAACTCATGTGTATGCGGGCACCATGCTACGTAGGCAGGTACTTCGCGGGCCGCACAAGGCCCGCGGGCCGCTAGTTGGAAATCGCTAATCTAGTACATACTTTCACAAAATCTCTCGGAATAGCCCATTATTGTTTCCCAAGTCTTTGGGGATTTGAAAGGTTTGCTAGTAATCTAGATTCTATCTGCTGATAAAAATAATTGTCCAGCACATCAGTCAGGTAGTGAATGTGATCAATGTTTTACACGTCATGTGTTGTCGTCAGAATAGGGACGGATGGGTCAATTTTTTTGACCCCCATCACGCTACTTTAGCTACTCATATTGTGACAATTAAGTGTCGTGAACACACTATTAGAAGTACGAGTAAATACTCACGAGTTGAACTGCTTACGAGAATTTCAAACTGTGTCTTGTTTATTGGCAATTTGAACCGTTCAGAGTCATTACAAAGGGGTATTTACTGTCAATTTAGATATTGAGAACACGGTGTCATTCTTTCACTGATAGTTTCAGTCTTGCTTATAGATTTGCATAATGGCCTGGCGAAGGGTATCTGATACCACGGCAAGCCATTAGCTATTGTGATCCCGAGATCAAGTTGCACACAGTTGCATTTGTTATAACTTTGAACCATTTCCAATCTCGTGTCAAATGTCAAGGACCCGAGACAAACTGGGCTGGGTCATTAGCAGTCAGGGAGCTACCGACAGACTTTAGCGAATTGCTTCAGAAATATGTTTGTCAATAAAAAATATGGATAGTGAAGGGTTGAAGTTTGAAGTGTTCGCAAAAACGCAAAAATACTATATTTCTGCGCTTGAGTGTGGACCTATCCTACGAAAAACTCTCCCTCTCCACACAACTCAAACCAATCAAAACAACAACTGAACTGAATCAAACTCTGAGGCAAATCATACAACTTGGAAATTATGATGTGCAAAAGCTGAGAAACTTTTGGTTTACTGTGAATGCAACCATTTTTGGAACTTGGCCCACATCGGTACATATTTTCTTTGATAACGGAGTGTTTTATGATGTTTGGGTTACACCGCGAAGACGACAGACTTTAGCGAATTGCTTCAGAAATGTGTTTGTCAATAAAAAATATGGATAGTGAAGGGTTGAAGGTTGAAGTGTTCGCAAAAACGAAAAAATACTATATTTCTGCGCTTGAGTGTGGACCTATCCTGCGAAAAACTCTCCCTCTCCACACAACTCAAACCAATCAAAACAACAACTGAACCGAATCAATCTCTGAGGCAAATCATACAAGTTGGAAATTATGATGTGCAAAAGCTGAGAAACTTTTGGTTTACTGTGAATGCAACCCATAAATTTGCCCAAAGGAAGAGAGTTTCTAAAGACGTAAAGGTGGTTACTACGGGAAATAAAATTAAATTGAACATGATTGTCTGTCTGTTTATGTAAAAAGGTTCGAGTTTCGTTCACAGATTGTTGAGTTGGAAATATCGAGGGGAACTCCAGACACCCGGCACGCGTTGATAACAGCTGGTCTTCAGTATGATACATTTATACCTTGATCTGATATTTAACCTAAACCTTTATCATATTACTTGACGTAACTATTTGTACATCGGGTATTCTTCATCCTTTAGGGTTGTTTGCCCCTACACCTAAGCCTCGGAGTGGGCTTTTTGTGTATGGAGTCAAGCTGCTATCCCCGGGCCTTGATTCAAAGGTGTGACAAAACATTGAAACATCGGGGACAACGAAAGTTTTTCCCAAGATCTGCTCCTCTGCTCTGGTGAATACCAAACTCAATGTAACGACTGCTAACGAGTTCAAATGAATGAAATGGCATCGGTCCAAGCACTGAATTACTAACGTTGTATATTTACTGTGTAGACACAAGTAATAGGCACACAATGACAAAAAAGTTATCACAGCAAACAATGTACCTAATCTTGCAACAAATGGTGAGTGGTAACTGAAGTCAAACAATGCCTAAGTGGCCACTGAATTATGATTAGCTGTCGTGTAAGCTTGATTTATCTCGACAGACCGGTGTACTTAACGGGTTTGAATGATTCGTCAAGGTAATTCCAAGTGGAGGTGGCACTTCTAGCGACTTTAAATATAGGCGAGACTTTGACCAAAGTGGGATGACTAACCATAGAAGCGCGGGCGACTCGGTCCCAACTCTGGCCTTCCTAAGACTTTGTCTGTAAGGCGTTCATGTGGTCAATTGGTCATAGATCTCTCACTCTTTGTCTCATGGCAAAAAATAGTTTCACCGATATTCAAAAACTTTCCGTACGATACGATTTGACGAGAATATTGCTGTAGTAGTTAGTACTCGAGCTGATTGTCCCACGGAAAGATTTTAGGGAAGAATGCACCTTAAACGCTTCATCTCTTGAGTTAAGCAAGAGGAGGAAAACATCTCATGCGAAGCATAGAATACAAACTTACAAACTGTTCGATTTCATCAGTGAGCATTCGACTCCGGATGAAAACCATCAGTCAGCAAGCTAAACGATTGCATACGTAGTGACTAGTGACATATCTTATCGTTATCACTAGATAAATAGCAACGTACAAGGCATACCAATATAAATGCGAGACAAATAGGCACATCTACAGCCAAGATTGGACTCGGGAGGAAAAACTGTTACCTATTTCTCTGTACAATGAACTTGGCCCGTCGCCAGAACATCACGTCTACTTGACGTTAATTAAAAAGAGAGCTCTCACATAATGCGACGATGCTTGGGACTGAATTTTCCCCATTCTTGCCTGCCTCTACAATACACTAACGACAGTATGCCCGCTATGTCGATGTACTAATATACTCCGTATGTAAAGATATTCATATACTACCGATCAATAGGTAAATGCTGTAAAATCAATCTCAATTCTCAGGCAAGTATGTACAAGCACATCAGCGCTACAGAGTTACAGGGACTTGCAAAAAACGTTTTCTGATTCTGTGGATGTACGATGATTTGATGATGTACATTGGCTGTAAAGTACTTCATGCATACTTATGCCTCCGCGGATTATTGACAAATGCGAGACAAATAGGCACATCTACAGCCAAGATTGGACTCGGGAGGAAAAACTGTTACCTATTTCTCTGTACAATGAACTTGGCCAGTCGCCAGAACACCACGTCTACTTGACGTTAATTAAAAAGAGAGCTCTCACATAATGCGATGCTTGGGACTGAATTTTCCCCATTCTTGCCTGCCTCTACAATACACTAACGACAGTATGCCCGCTATGTCGATGTACTAATATACCTACTCCGTATGTAAAGATATTCATATACTACCGATCAATAGGTATATGCTGTAAAATCAATCTCAATTCTCAGGCAAGTATGTACAAGCACATCAGCGCTACAGAGTTACAGGGACTTGCGAAAAACGTTTTCTGATTCTGTGGATGTACGAGTATGATGATTTGATGATGTACATTGGCTGTAAAGTACTTCATGCATACTTATGCCTCCGCGGATTATTGATCGCATGAGCATAAACGGATTTTGAAATCGTATTCCAACAGCCTCACACTTACACATATACGAGTAGCAAAGCTGTCATTATACCTCCCATCTCCACTTTTTTCGAATACTCCAAGAGTATTCTGTTGGTTTGTAAAGTATTTTGTTGATTTTGAAATCGTATTCCAACAGCCTCACACTTACACATAGCATAGCTGTCATTATACCTCCCATCTCCACTTTTTTCGAATACTCCCAGAGTATTCTGTTGGTTTGTAAAGTGTTGTGTTGAAGAAGAGATAACTTTTTTCAAGGATGCTACAATGCTGAAGCGTTGAGTTTAGGGCGCCAGAAGTGGAACCTCTGAAGGGCACGCATTAAATGTAATGAGCCTCAGTAAGAGAAGAGTACCTGCCCCAAAATTATGCCCCAGGCAACCGGTTTATGTAGAAGTATAGTGATTGTTCTGACCAGACAAGACCATTAGGTTCTATTAGTACTCATTATGGCTCAGATTGGTTTGCATGTAGCAAAGTAATGGCTTACTCGGGCACTAAAGCCACATATCTCATCTTCGGAGACCTTTTGCATATCAAATCGTTGCGTCGGGACGATGTTCATCCTCAACATGCTCACCAATTTATCACCGTAAATATGATCAAATTTGGTGTCGGAGAAATGTGTCTAACACCTAAGGAATCGCCCGAGAAAGGTCTTTGAAAAATCAGGGAAATTGTCTTCCATTTCGAAATTGCCCTCCCTGACAAACTCCAAGACGAATCAAAAACGATAACCACAATATTCAAATTTTTATTCCCTCCTCAGAAGTATAGAATCGCAGAATTGTTAAGATTAGTGGAAACCACAAAATCGAAAACTGCACAAAATATCGACAAACGAATCGAGATCCACTTAGCCAAAGACATCGACTCCGTGGGAGATAAATTTTTCGCCAAGTATAGTGATTGTTCTGACCAGACAAGACCATTAGGTTCTATTAGTACTCATTATGGCTCAGATTGGTTTGCATGTAGCAAAGTAATGGTTTACTCGGGCACTAAAGCCACATATCTCGTCTTCGGAGACCTTTTGCATATCAAATCGTTGCGTCGGGACGGATGTTCATCCTCAACATGCTCACCAATTTATCACCGTAAATATGATCAAATTTGGTGTTATATTATATTTATAAGCATGTGGGATTAGTCAAGAGTGGGATAGTTAAAATTAAATTCAATGAAAAACACGAATAACAAGTTCTATGATATCCAATATTTACATTCAAAGTTTACAATTTCAAGTTACCATGTCTGAACACTGAATATAACCATCTATCATCTATCTACTTCTGAAGAAGACTTGAGACTGGTTCTTAAACTTTTAAGTAGTATTTATGGATCATAATATTTCAATAATAATCCGAATACTTAAAATTATGTTCAGTAGTTTAGTAATAACTACTACCAACACCGTATTTGCATTTATACTTTATGCCCATGAACATTAATGGGTTTAGACTTGGGCAGTAAATGTAATAATCTTCTAATCATAAAAAAACTACATGATCATGTCAACAATAAATTGCCACTAAATCCACATATTTCTTTTCGATTTCGAGATTGGATAAAAAATGAATTATGCCAAAGTTGATACGTTCATGCTGAGTGGGCACAATTCTTTCGATTTGAGTTCTGTGAAAGAAAGTCCGAAACAAAGCTTCGTTTGAAAGTCGAGCAGAATCATGTAGAAAATTGCTTCTGCATGTTTCCGTGTTGCCCCTGTAGTTTGTTAAATTTTTCAACACAATATTAGAGTTTTACCAAGTATTCATGCTCTTGTTATAATAACAATATCCCAAGATTCTCAAGAACAGTATGGGTTACAGACCGTGCAATGCAATGAAATTCGTTAGTTTGGACGTGTTTGAGAAAGTTGCAGCAAAGTTTTTTGAATAAGAAAGTCCGAGTTGATGATAAAAAAACAAAATTGATAAAAAATATCCTATGACCTAATCTCAAGCATATACAAAAAGACAAAATGAATGCAATGTCAATGACCATTTTTGAGAGAGTAAAAAGCTCATTGAAATTTGCGTGGGAGCATGTGCTGTAACGTGCATTTCAAAACTTGACTATAATTTTCTCCAGTGTGAGTATTTTTGATGTGCGTTGCACTAGTTTGGACGTGTTTGCAAAGCATCGTGCAATGCAATGCAAATGATGTACCTACTATAAGAAAGTCCGAGTTGATGATAAAAAAACAAAATTGATAAAAAATATCCTATGACCTAATCTCAAGCATATACAAAAAGACAAAATGATTGCAATGTCAATGACCATTTTTGTGAGAGTAAAAAGCTCATTGAAATTTGCGTGGGAACATGTGCTGTAACGTGCATTTCAAAACTTGACTATAATTTTCTCCAGAGTGAGTATTTACTTGGACTCCCCTCGAATTAAAATCCTACCAAATGAAGACGAGAAAGAAAACAATAGAAATGGTATAAGTCCTCTAAAAGAAAACGGTAGAAATGGTACAAGTACTCGAAAACCTCGAGCCAGTGTAAGTACTCGTAATGAAAAGCAATTGGCTCTGTAGTTCTGTACTACCACAAGATGAGACGGTGAGTTCAAGTTGTGGTTACCAGAACGCTTATTAGAAGCACCTGGGGATTCAGGAGGACTGACAGAAATGCAGTGCCTTGGTATCAGTACCAAGGAGCATTCAGTAGGATCAGATCATTTTGGAATAATTTTCCGGATGTGCATGTTAGGAAGCTGTATTTTGACGTGGTACTACATCTATTACAGGGATTTCCTCATGTGTATGCGGGCACCATGCTACGTAGGCAGGTACTTCGCGGGCCGCACAAGGCCCGCGGGCCGCTAGTTGGAAATCGCTGATCTAGTGCATACTTTCACAAAATCTCTCGGAATAGCCCATTATTGTTTTCCAAGTCTTTGGGGATTTGAAAGGTTTGCTAGTAATCTAGATTCTATCTGCTGATAAAAATAATAGCCCATTATTGTTTTCCAAGTCTTTGGGGATTTGAAAGGTTTGCTAGTAATCTAGATTCTATCTGCTGATAAAAATAATAGTCCAGCATAAGCCATTAGCTATTGTGATCCCGAGATCAAGTTGCACACAGTTGCATTTGTTATAACTTTGTACCATTTCCAATCTCGTGTCAAATGGCAAGGACCCGAGACAAACTGGGCTGGGTCATTAAAGTCAGGGTGCTACTGTTAGGGAATATGATCTGATAAAAGGGGTGTATTTATGCTGGTTATCTGATAAAGTAGTCATCTACTGGAGTTTTGGAGAAATCCCAAAACAAAGTCAGTGCAAAAGCCAGTTTCTAAACTCTGAACATTTTTTGGCCTAGGAGTTTTGATTTTGGACCAGATACATAATCCTTATCCGTTTTAAGTTTTCGTAATTAGACATAAGATTCCGTACCGCGCCGTCTGCTGCTAATATTCCTTAGAGACTTGTTTGATAACTTGGTACAACCCGAACACAAAACGTTTGAACCATTTGTTTTCTAGTTCAGTAGGTTCAAATATTCATCCGGTACCTGAGACGTAGGGCGGGATATTAGAAGCACTTTGTGGTATAGCCAGGTGAGAATCAGCTGAGAGTTTCGTTCACAGATTGTTGTGTTGGAAATATCGAGGGGAACTCAAGACACCCGGCACGCGTTGATAACAGCTGGTCTTCAGTATGATACATTTATACCTTGATCCGATATCATATATTAACCTAAACCTTTATCATATTACTTGGCGTAACTATTTGTACATCGGGTATTCTTCGAAGGTGTAGATTCGTGGTAGCTTAACCCATCCTTTAGGGTTGTTTGCCCCTACACCTAAGCCTCGGAGTGGGCTTTTTGTGTTTGGAGTCAAGCTGCTATCCCCGGGCATTGATTCAAAGGTGTGACAAAACATTGAAACATCGGGGACAACGAAAGTTTTTCCCAAGATCTGCTCCTCTGCTCTGGTGAATACCAAACTCGGTGTAACGACTGCTAACGAGTTCAAATGAATGAAATGGCATCGGTCCAAGCACTGAATTCCTAACGTTGTATATTTACTGTGTAGACACAAGTAATAGGCACACAATGACAAAAAAGTTATCACAGCAAACAATGTAGGTGCCTAATCTTGCAACAAATGGTGAGTGGTAACTGAAGTCAAACAATGCCTAAGTGGCCACTGAATTATGATTAGGTGTCGTGTAAGCTTGATTTATCTCGACAGACCGGTGTACTTAACGGGTTTGAATGATTCGTCAAGGTAATTTCCAAGTGGAGGTGGCACTTCTAGCGAGTTTAAACATAGGCGAGACTCTGACCAAAGTGGGATGACTAACCATAGAAGCGCGGGCGACTCGGTCCCAACTCTGGCCTTCCTAAGACTTTGTCTGTAAGGCGTTCATGTGGTCAATTGGTCATAGATCTCTCACTCTTTGTCTCATGGCAAAAAATAGATTCACCGATATTCAAAAACTTTCCGTACGATAAGATTTTACGAGAATATTGCTGTAGTAGTTAGTACTCGAGCTGATTGTCCCACGGAAAGATTTTAGGGAAGAATGCACCTTAAACGCTTCATCTCTTGAGTTAAGCAAGAGGAGGAAAACATCTCATGCGAAGCATAGAATACAAACTTACAAACTGTTCGATTTCATCAGTGAGCATTCGACTCCGGATGAAAACCATCAGTCAGCAAGCTAAACAATTGCATACGTAGTGACTTTTGTCCGATTCAAAGTCAAGGTGGTTGGATCAAAGGTGATGGAGCTCGCATACCAAGCAACCTGCATCACCTTTACATTCGTATGTTGGCCACACGTATATTCGTATCATTTCTTCCTGATTACTTAGTTTCTTTATCACTAGATTCCCTTATCAGTAGCTTCATTAGGCATCCAAGCGTATACATTCAATTTCCTATGCACCGTTAGGTAAGTATTATCTCCCGGAAGTTTCAGTGAAACACCTCCCATGCCGAGGTGAGAGGAAAGAGAATGGTGACACAAGACACACGTTCGGTTCATGAGCGGCATATCAAATCGTTGCGTCGGGACGATGTTCATCCTCAACATGCTCACCAATTTATCACCGTAAATATGATCAAATTTGGTGTCGGAGAAATGTGTCTAACACCTAAGGAATCGCCCGAGAAAGGTATCCGGAAACAAGGAGGAAAAACCAATTTTTCAAACGTGAAAATTTTCTTATGGGAAAACACAGGCACGCAGATGTAAACAAATGTTTGTTTACTCTACGCACTTGACGCCATCTTGTTTTCTGACATCATCACTGAAGGGGTCTATTGTGCAGGGAATATTGGTAATAAGACCTTAATTAAAGATTATAATTTTTTATTTACTACACTAAACATAAAGTTGATGATTTCATCTGTTTTAACTAGGTCCCATAAAGGTGGAAATATTGACCGTGGGAACTGAAATACACTGTTGTTAAGTAACGTTGAGTAAGGTGTGGTTTTGGACGAATGATGGCCGTGTCATGGGCTGATAAGGAATTAAGGACCGCTTTTGGCTGATATGTGTATCATAAAGGGTGTTTTTGGCTGCCCTCTGCATCACGGTCCACTTGGCTGCGGAGAGACTGATTGAAGATTTGCTGAAAACTCAAGTAATGGATAAGCTTCTTAAGATCAGAGAAGGAAGACAGAAGATTCGAGAAAGAACCTCATCTGTTTAGGATAAAATCAGGGCCGGGCGGGAATGGTATCTGAATGCCAACCACATACGCGCAAAGGGATCTCCATTCATTGGATCTTCAAAGTCTACCGCGGCCCGCGGCTGTTCTACTACCTAACCTCTTCCGGGCTTTCAACATGGCAACGAGTGTCAATGATAAAGTAAGTTTAACTAAATCATTATTTGATGAACACCCTGTATATAGAAGTGATTCAATATACAAGTGTCAATGATAAAGTAAGTTTAACTAAATCATTATTTGATGAACACCCTGTATATAGAAGTGATTCAACATATAAGTGTCAATGATAAAGTAAGTTTAACTAAATTATTATTTGATGAACACCCTGTATATAGAAGTGATTCAACATACGAGTGTCAATGATAAAGTAAGTTTAACGGAAAGATTGAAGTGAGTGGCTTCACCAGTGTTAAGTAGGTTCAAGTCATTGTGGTTAAGTATGAACCGCTCAACTTCTTTTCCTTCGTACGATAATGACATGCTACCCCATAAACTGTGAACCTTCAATATTAAGGAAAATGCAAGTTCTTTTTTGATTGACGGATTGATTGGTTTTTTTATCGTTTAGTTTAGACTCTACTAAACTATAGAGTTTAGTCATTTTGTAAACATAGAGTATTTCAATAGGGGAAAAAAACGTGAGCCATGTTTGAGAATAAGTAAATGACTTTACTTTTTTTTCCTCCAAAAAACCACAATTTAATTCTTTGATATGACTTTTTTAAAATAAAATTATGAACACCGAAAACTGGTTCTTTTAGATTAAGTTTAACTAAATTATTATTTGATGAACACCCTGTATATAGAAGTGATCGCGCCGGTCGATATTTCACAGGCTAATCCGACACGTCTTGTACATTGCAAGACTCTTTCTCATACTCCAGAGTGTTACCTTGACCCTAGGTGACACCTCGGTATATCGAATGTCTTGTGGCTCTATGGCATACTATGGTATGCCGAGAAACCGTAGCATGCCTGAGGATAGCTGAAGCGATCGCCAGAATGAACATGAGTTTCGCACTTTGGCTGTATGGTCGGACCAAACCATTGAAAATAATTTTGTTCATTTTACAATTGAGTTGAGGGTGGTTTCCAAGCTACAATCGAGTTGAATGAGGGTCGCCTAATTATCTAAGTACCTACACCAAGTTTTTCCCCTTTCTTTTTCGTAAGGATATTCAATGAAGTACAAATTGTACATAATCTGGAATTTTGGTCTTAGCAAGTATCAGAGCCTAATACTAATCAAGCTGTGAGCTGTGAACCTTCAATATTAAGTAAAATGCAAGTTCTTTTTTGATTGATGGATTGATTGGTTTTTTATCGTTTAGTTTAGACTCTACTAAACTATAGAGTTTAGTCATTTTGTAAACATAGAGTATTTCAATAGGGGGAAAAAAAACGTGAGCTATGTTTGAGTTAAATAAATGACTTTACTTTTTTTCCTCTAAAAAACCACAATTTAATTCTTTGATATGATTTTTTTAAAATAAAAAAAACCCAAAAAAAAAAAAAAAAAAAAAAAAAAAAAAAATCAAACCACCTAAAAAAAAGTTTCAACAAATTGGCCACAAAACGTAAGATAAGTTTACTCAGTCCAGTTCTCAAATTTCACAACTCTGCCTTCAAGCTGATGATTTGCCTTTGGCAAACCAAGATATGGTTCAGTGGTTATCGTAGTCGACTTCCAATGCGGGGAGCGGTGGGTTCATGGGAGAACATAGAGTTCAAAAAATCTTTCATTTTCAAGAGCTTGAACTAGTGATTCATTCAACAGATTCAACTCATACAGAAAAAGGGGCGGGTCTCCTTAGGACCCATGACGTGGGGCAACGTAGGTATCAGCCAGCCTAGTTAGCTTGGAGGGTAGCGCGTCTGTAAGCGCTAGGTCGCGGGTTTGATTCCCGTCCGGGGCAGATTTTATCTCAAACAGACAAGGTTCGTTTTCGGACCGGCTGGTTTTCTCCTTAAGATCCTTCCAACTCTCTTCGCTTTCCGGACGATAAGACCTTAGCAGTTACAGTCTCCTCTCTCAAACATCTTAAAAAAAAACCCCTAGGTATCAATTACGTATTGAAGTGTTATCAAGTAAAGGTGACTAACTGTGTATTAAAACAATGGGACTAGGAGTTACGTCTTGTAAACCACACTGGCCACACAACTTCAACATCTTAGCACTCTCTATGAAGAAGCATCACTGACCTATGGCACTTCATCCTCCATGACCCTTGTGTCTAATCGCTAGGAAGAACCTGAAGGTGTTGCGGTGTTATCGCTAAAGAAGATTCTCCTTATTTACAATCCGTGAGATGTGTTAATGCTTATAACCTAATCAGCAGGCCCGTTCCAACGGGGCTATCGGCTAAGAAGATCCTCCTTATTCACAAGCCGTGAGATGTGTTGATGCTTATTCCCTGATCAGCAGGCCCGTTCTAAAAGCAGGCTCCAAAAAAGTGAACCCTCGCAACAATATTTTCAATAAATTCATACACAAAAAGGCCACTTTGAGGCTTAGGTGTAGGGGCAAACAGTCCTAAAGGATGGGTTAAGCTTATACGACTTTGGGGTCTCTACACTGATCGGGGTCCATTTTTGGCAAACATGTAGGTACAAAATATTGTACATGGGTTTATACTTTTAAACTTATTGTTATTTTATTATTATCATTATTTTTAATCTCAAGACATGCCAATGTACTAGTGGACCTACTTACATTGCATTTTAAGTTTCGGGGGAAAACCAGCTGGTTCTGGGCCCCCCTTCCCCAGGGCAAATGGGGCCCCGCTGAAAACGACCCTGCCAATCAGTAAATCAACATGCACCTTGTAATTCTTGAGGTGTTAAAGCATGGTAGAGCTGTTCATAAGGTGAAGCCAAGTCCCTCATGTAATATACGTAGATCATCATATGAACATCCTAGATACCTATGCATTATAAGTTCATACTATTTTATCCATACTGCAATAGCATAATATGTGTACATAAGTAAATATGCAGGCATAGGAAACCACTCAATCTCATTAGATGGCATATATGTATGATGGAGAATTGTGTTTGGATTGGCACTATTTGCAGGATGTTTTCCTCTTTAAATACTTTTCCAAAAGTTCCTGCAAAGTTCTACAGTGAAATAATAAGCAAATTCATTACAAATGACTGAACTATACCATTAGCAGTTGTAGCGCTGTAAGTTGTAAGAGTTCCTGCAAAGTTCTACAGTGAAACAATAGGGTGTCTACCAAAATTAAGCCATTAGCTATTGTGATCCCGAGATCAAGTTGCACACAGTTGCATTTGTTATAACTTTGTACCATTTCCAATCTCGTGTCAAATGTCAAGGACCCGAGACAAACTGGGCTGGGTCATTAAAGTCAGGGTGCTACCGTTAGGGAATATGATCTGATAAAAGGGGTGTATTTATGCTGGTTATATGATAAAGTAGTCATCTACTGGAGTTTTGGAGAAATTCCAAAACAAAGTCAGTACCAGTGCAAAAGCTAGTTTCTAAACTCTGAACATTTTTTTGGCCTAGGAGTTTTGATTTTGGACCAGATACATAATCCTTATCCGTTTAAAGTTTTCGTAATTAGACATAAGATTCCGTACCGCGCCGTCTGCTGCTAATATTCCTTTAAGAGACTTGTTTGATAACTTGGTACAACCCGAACACAAAACGTTTGAACCATTTGTTTTCTAGTTCAGTAGGTTCAAATATTCCTCCGGTACCTGAAACGTAGGGCGGGATATTAGAAGCACTTTGTGGTAGCCAGGTGAGAATCAGCTGAGAGTTTCGTTCACAGATTGTTGAGTTGGAAATATCGAGGGGAACTCCAGACACCCGGCACGCGTTGATAACAGCTGGTCTTCAGTATGATACATTTATACCTTGATCTGATATTTAACCTAAACCTTTATCATATTACTTGACGTAACTATTTGTACATCGGGTATTCTTCATCCTTTAGGGTTGTTTGCCCCTACACCTAAGCCTCGGAGTGGGCTTTTTGTGTATGGAGTCAAGCTGCTATCCCCGGGCCTTGATTCAAAGGTGTGACAAAACATTGAAACATCGGGGACAACGAAAGTTTTTCCCAAGATCTGCTCCTCTGCTCTGGTGAATACCAAACTCAATGTAACGACTGCTAACGAGTTCAAATGAATGAAATGGCATCGGTCCAAGCACTGAATTACTAACGTTGTATATTTACTGTGTAGACACAAGTAATAGGCACACAATGACAAAAAAGTTATCACAGCAAACAATGTACCTAATCTTGCAACAAATGGTGAGTGGTAACTGAAGTCAAACAATGCCTAAGTGGCCACTGAATTATGATTAGCTGTCGTGTAAGCTTGATTTATCTCGACAGACCGGTGTACTTAACGGGTTTGAATGATTCGTCAAGGTAATTCCAAGTGGAGGTGGCACTTCTAGCGACTTTAAATATAGGCGAGACTTTGACCAAAGTGGGATGACTAACCATAGAAGCGCGGGCGACTCGGTCCCAACTCTGGCCTTCCTAAGACTTTGTCTGTAAGGCGTTCATGTGGTCAATTGGTCATAGATCTCTCACTCTTTGTCTCATGGCAAAAAATAGTTTCACCGATATTCAAAAACTTTCCGTACGATACGATTTGACGAGAATATTGCTGTAGTAGTTAGTACTCGAGCTGATTGTCCCACGGAAAGATTTTAGGGGAGAATGCACCTTAAACGCTTCATCTCTTGAGTTAACCAGGAGGAGGAAAACATCTCATGCGAAGCATAGAATACAAACTGTTCGATTTCATCAGTGAGCATTCGACTCCGGATGAAAACCATCAGTCAGCAAGCTAAACGATTGCATACGTAGTGACTAGTGACATATCTTATCGTTATCACTAGATAAATAGCAGTGACATATCTTATCGTTATCACTAGATAAATAGCAACGTACAAGGCATACCAATATAAATGCGAGACAAATAGGCACATCTACAGCCAAGATTGGACTCGGGAGGAAAAACTGTTACCTATTTCTCTGTACAATGAACTTGGCCCGTCGCCAGAACATCACGTCTACTTGACGTTAATTAAAAAGAGAGCTCTCACATAATGCGACGATGCTTGGGACTGAATTTTCCCCATTCTTGCCTGCCTCTACAATACACTAACGACAGTATGCCCGCTATGTCGATGTACTAATATACTCCGTATGTAAAGATATTCATATACTACCGATCAATAGGTAAATGCTGTAAAATCAATCTCAATTCTCAGGCAAGTATGTACAAGCACATCAGCGCTACAGAGTTACAGGGACTTGCGAAAAACGTTTTCTGATTCTGTGGATGTACGAGTATGATGATTTGATGATGTACATTGGCTGTAAAGTACTTCATGCATACTTATGCCTCCGCGGATTATTGATCGCATGAGCATAAACGGATTTTGAAATCGTATTCCAACAGCCTCACACTTACACATAGCATAGCTGTCATTATACCTCCCATCTCCACTTTTTTCGAATACTCCCAGAGTATTCTGTTGGTTTGTAAAGTGTTGTGTTGAAGAAGAGATAACTTTTTTCAAGGATGCTACAATGCTGAAGCGTTGAGTTTAGGGCGCCAGAAGTGGAACCTCTGAAGGGCACGCATTAAATGTAATGAGCCTCAGTAAGAGAAGAGTACCTGCCCCAAAATTATGCCCCAGGCAACCGGTTTATGTAGAAGTATAGTGATTGTTCTGACCAGACAAGACCATTAGGTTCTATTAGTACTCATTATGGCTCAGATTGGTTTGCATGTAGCAAAGTAATGGCTTACTCGGGCACTAAAGCCACATATCTCATCTTCGGAGACCTTTTGCATATCAAATCGTTGCGTCGGGACGATGTTCATCCTCAACATGCTCACCAATTTATCACCGTAAATATGATCAAATTTGGTGTCGGAGAAATGTGTCTAACACCTAAGGAATCGCCCGAGAAAGGTCTTTGAAAAATCAGGGAAATTGTCTTCCATTTCGAAATTGCCCTCCCTGACAAACTCCAAGACGAATCAAAAACGATAACCACAATATTCAAATTTTTATTCCCTCCTCAGAAGCATAGAATCGCAGAATTGTTAAGATTAGTGGAAACCACAAAATCGAAAACTGCACAAAATATCGACAAACGAATCGAGATCCACTTAGCCAAAGACATCGACTCCGTGGGAGATAAATTTTTCGCCAAGGACCCTGTATGGCGAATCACGAGGCCTACAGGAGTGTCAAGTGTTGAATCATATTGGCTCAAATTGAGTATTGTTAGCTTTGATGAGATGCTCAACTGAGCGGGCATTGTTATCGAAATTGAACGGATCAACAATGTACGTCTGGATAATGGCACACTAGAGGATAACCATCATTGTAATACGGACAGCTGTGTGAAACGTGCTTCAGTATGGACGCAAGCACATTACTTGCGCCAAGATAGGACGACAATTTCTACGATTGGGCTTTTCCAAAAGGTTTGTAGGGACGTTCTAAGGCCAGCCACTCACGGCTGAAAAGGTCCTCCTCTCAGATCTACCTGATAGTGAATGGCTGGCCTAAGAATGTATCTGTTGTAAACTGTTTACATTACGTATTCTATTCTTCAGTTCAAAAACAAAGTAAATCGTGCAAAGTCAGTTCAGGTCTGGTAGCATAAGCAAAATTTGGGGAAGATCAGTTAGGAAGAATTCTGAAGATCATACACAGAGTCCATTCACACATGGTCCATTCACATAGTTTCGCCAAGGACCCTGTATGGCGAATCACGAGGCCTACAGGAGTGTCAAGTGTTGAATCATATTGGCTCAAATTGAGTATTGTTAGCTTTGATGAGATGCTCAACTGAGCGGGCATTGTTATCGAAATTGAACGGATCAACAATGTACGTCTGGATAATGGCACACTAGAGGATAACCATCATTGTAATACGGACAGCTGTGTGAAACGTGCTTCAGTATGGACGCAAGCACATTACTTGCGCCAAGATAGGACGACAATTTCTACGATTGGGCTTTTCCAAAAGGTTTGTAGGGACGTTCTAAGGCCAGCCACTCACGGCTGAAAAGGTCCTCCTCTCAGATCTACCTGATAGTGAATGGCTGGCCTAAGAATGTATCTGTTGTAAACAAGCGCTGAAATTCTGTTTCGTGTTAATATAGGCCGGGCGGTGCTGCGAACTCTTGACGTTCGCGCGCCTCCCGGCGCGCTTGATGTTTTCTCCACCGGCAATGCTATTAATTTCAGACAAAGAGTAACCCAGTATGCATCCGTAAGTATCTTCTCTTTCCATTTCATTTAGAGTAAGTAGAGTTTGTTTCGTTTACGTTTTTTTTACGACCCGCGTTTTATGATCTACTTACACTACTTTACCACGGTTTAACGAACACTTTGGCGTGTCTATCATGCTAACCTATCTGGTTATAGATTTTCAGGAGTCGTCTGAAATCTAGGTTAAATGCGTCTTTCAGTTCGTGTAAATTGGGAACATTTTTAGAAAATGAGACTAATCCACTAAAACAAAAAACACATCACCTGCAGAAAACCTCTTTTACATAGCGCATGTTCTAATATTAACAAAATGTGGGGGTTCCTAGCATACCTATATTATATTTATAAGCATGTGGGATTAGTCAAGAGTGGGATAGTTAAAATTAAATTCAATGAAAAACACGAATAACAAGTTCTATGACATCCAATATTTACATTCAAAGTTTACAATTTCAAGTTACCATGTCTGAACACTGAATATAACCATCTATAATCTATCTACTTCTGAAGAAGACTTGGGACTGGTTCTTGAACTTTTAAGTAGTATTTATGGATCATAATATTTCAATAATAATCCGAATACTTAAAATTATTTTCAGTAGTGTAGTAATAACTACTACCAACACCGTATTTGCATATATACTTTATACCCATATGTTGTAAACTGTTTACATTACGTATTCTATTCTTCAGTTCAAAAACAAAGTAAATCGTGCAAAGTCAGTTCAGGTCTGGTAGCATAATTGGGTAGTGGGGAAAGCAAAATTTGGGGAAGATCAGTTAGGAAGAATTCTGAAGATCAGACACAGAGCCCATTCACACAAAGTTAGGCTGAAAACGCAGTGGAGCAGTCAGCATAGCACATAGAACTGAGAGCAAAAAGATCTATCCTCTTTGCTCTCCACTCTGTTTTTAGCCTTAGTTAACAATGGTAACACAGGTAAGACCTAGTGTGTGAGATTCCATTCAAATCATTGCTCTCCGCTAACAAATTGTCAGCATCTTCATTTCAAGTGGTTAGGTTTTACCTGGCCTATTACGAGATCACAGAGAGCCAAGTTCATATCAGATCAACTGATGCTGGAGGCTGTACAAGGATTTAGTTCTTTAGCTTTACTAAACATTTCATCAACATCTAGCATATTTTTTACCCAACGATCCCGATCCCAGGATGCATTATTATAAACCATTTTAAAAATAAAATCTAGTTTTCTTGGAAATAATAATAATAATAATAATAATAATTATTATTTTATTGAGAATGGCAAACTTTGGAAGCGGCTTCATTTGTGGATGTAGGACCATTTTGGGTAGGGGTGGTGTAAAATTGTCAGTTTTGGTACATTTTGAACCGCGATATATTCTGGATTTTTGTAAGAAACAACAATATAGTCGATGATCTTACATGATCTCTCGTGGAAAAAAAAGTAAAATACCAACAGCCCTCAATTACCGGAGGAATCTAAAAAATCTCAGAATGCATCGAACGAAGCTCGGATTTCTGTTGGTTCTCATTATTTTCAAACATATTCTCTTTTTCCACTACAATCAAAATCTTGAATGTCATGCCACAGTTTAAACATACCCCTGCTCGATCCACAAGTCAGAATGTTGGGCGGACTCCATAGTCTATTCACACAGCATCATGATATCTGAGTTCTCACCAAGTTCGAGTTCATATGTAATAACAGGTTGAGCGAGAATAATGGAAAAATCTCTAGCGTGTCTTCTTGTTGAGTTATTTTGGGTTGGGAAGAGTCGGATGCCCATGTAATCAGTGGCGGGAGGGTTTGGCCAGATCAGCCCAGGGGAAACACTAATCATGATCGTGACATGGGGCAAAGAAGAGGGCAAAGAAGAATTGCCCAAGATGATGATACTGGATTTCCCACAATCCCACGAAATCTGATTGGAGTTCAAGACTCGATGCAAATTTTCAAAACGAAATTTTCTCAACATCTTGAATTTTCCACAGTCATTAGAGCGGTTTTACTATGACACGGACAAAAGAAGAGGGGAAACCCTTATCATTAGTAGGAAAAAAAGAGCTATAAATACAGAAAACTGGCTAGAAGCGAGTGAAATCTCCCGGAAGTTTCAGTGAAACACCTCCCATGCCGAGGTGAGAGGAAAGAGAATGGTGACACAAGACACACGTTCGGTTCATGAGCGATTCAAGATTTAGGTCAAAACGTTTAGGTTTCCAAGAACGTGGACTATCCAACTCATTGGATTCTGGTCCGGATGGTTAGAAAGTAAGATCGCGAAGGAAAGTGAGATCGCTCTCACACCGTGCCACTATTGGAACAATTATTGCGCTATTATACAGAAATCATATTTCTCACTGAAAATGAGAAGTTGTTGAATCACGAAGAAAGTTGACGTGAATGGAAGACGAAAATGAAGATCAACATCTCGTTGTGAGAACGGGAAATCATGGAAAAACCACCTCTCAGGATTTATAACAAAGGCTTTAGGTTTGAACATCAAAATGTGCATGGTCATATTGATCTAGGACCTTCTAAAAGATATTGACTACAATCGACATGGTTATTTCTAGTAAAACAAATCAGATAATTGGATAGCAATAATATAGAGTAGAATAGAGAATCTGCTTAGAAGACCTACTTGTAGATGATTTCATTTGGCGAGACGTGACCTGACAATTCACACGGATTAAAATCCATTCTTCGAACAGAAGAAATGCGCGAAAACAACTGCATCATCTCTCGCCTCCCACACTTAAATTATTTAAATCTACAGATCACATAATAGAAGCACTGAGACAAGCCACTTGAGATAAATCTTGAAAACAAACCAGCAATAATCTGTCTACTAATCCAGATCCAGGTAGCGAAGTGAATCAATTGTTCCAAACAATTTCATTACCAACTAAATCCGTGACCAAACCAATCATCCAATGTCATCCAGATTCTCAGATAGACTCAGAACTAGTGTGGGTTGAAATTCTAGTATTCTAGTAGGTTTCTGAATACATGACATCATGAGGAATTCTTTACGGAAAGCTGATGAGCTAGAGAGTAGTAAATGATTTTGATTTATCCTAAGGCCAAGGTAGTCCATACGCAAAAAGTCTACTCTGAGGCTTAGGTGTAAGGACAACAGCCCCAAAAGATGGGTAAGCTTATAAAAAAGGACAAGGTGAACCAAGACCCTTTGCAAATGGAGTGTGCCTGAAGGCATGTGATGTGTTCTAGTCCACTCGACCCCCAATACAAAGACATTATCGACTTTACAACAACGTTATCTGTAACTAGCAAAGAGTTAATGATGTCTATTTGTCCGATTCAAAGTCAAGGTGGTTGGATCAAAGGTGATGGAGCTCGCATACCAAGCAACCTGCATCACCTTTACATTCGTATGTTGGCCACACGTATATTCGTATCATTTCTTCCTGATTACTTAGTTTCTTTATCACTAGATTCCCTTATCAGTAGCTTCATTAGGCATCCAACATTCAATTTCCTATGCACCGTTAGGTAAGTATTCCTATAATTATTACTGAACGGTAAGGTTTTGCTTTACCATTTTATACCTACGTATACACAGGTAGGTACCTATTTCTTTACATTTTTCTTTCATTCCCTCAAGTTTCTCATGATTTTCACTCTTTTTCTTAGCGATTACGATGAATAAAATAACTCTTTCTTTATTATAATGAGCTCTTATAAATAAGTTTCGGTAATAACCTCCACATTGTACTCTCTAGGTATGCTCTATGCCCTATGCCTATTGTACTCTCTATATACTCCATGCCTATATCCACCGATAAAATCGGCGGAACTCGCAATCTTTGATCAGAAATCATGAAATCAACAAAATAGCCCCCTCCCCGTGTCCCCGCGGGGAGCCTAAAAACAGATATCCGGCTAATACATCGTGTATCCGGTACTTAGCACGGTACTATCTTTAAATCTTTTACGATCCAATACTGAATGGAATTGAATGCGAACTCTGTGAAGTCTGTAGAGGACAATATAGATCAGCTGTTCTTAGAAGTGAGACTCCTGTGAGAGCCAAGAGAGGGTGTTTTTACAATGGCCTTACAACGTCACCATTGGACGAATCTGATAGCAACACCAAACAGCTATGATTGAATAAATCTGATAAATGGACACATATTGGCACTAAAAACAAATACTATTAAAATAGTACTATACACAAGAGACTATATAGAGGAGTATTGTGTCAATTTTAATTTTCATCATTGTGTTAAAGGACTTTTGATAAATGGGGGATCTTATCATAATCTCCTACATCCTCAGTATGTTGTCCTTTATAAATCTACAGATCACATAATAGAAGCACTGAGACAAGCCACTTGAGATAAATCTTGAAAACAAACCAGCAATAATCTGTCTACTAATCCAGATCCAGGTAGCGAAGTGAATCAATTGTTCCAAACAATTTCATTACCAACTAAATCCGTGACCAAACCAATCATCCAATGTCATCCAGATTCTCAAATAGACTCAGAACTAGTGTGGGTTGAAATTCTAGTAGGTTTCTGAATACATGACATCATGAGGAATTCTTTACGGAAAGCTGATGAGCTAGAGAGTAGTACTCGTAAATGATTTATTAAAATTAAATTCATTCTAAGGCCAAGGTAGTCCATACGCAAAAAGTCTACTCTGAGGCTTAGGTGTAAGGACAACAGCCCCAAAAGATGGGTAAGCTTATAAAAAAGGACAAGGTGAACCAAGACCCTTTGCAAATGGAGTGTGCCTGAAGGCATGTGATGTGTTCTAGTCCACTCAACCCCCAATACAAAGACATTTTTTTTTTCTTAAGAGGTTTGACAGAGGGAACTGTAACTGCTATGGTCTTATCGTCCCGAAATCGAAGAGAGAAGGAAGACAGGATAGAAGAAAGCCAGCCGTTCCGAGAACGAACATTATCCCATCAGGATAAAATCCGCCCCGGGCGGGAATCGAACCCGCGGCCTAGCGTTTACAAGGTAGATGCACTACCAACATTCTCGTTCCCGTACAAGGTAGATGCACTACCAACACGTTATCTGTAACTAGCAAAGAGTTAATGATGTCTATTTGTCTGATTCAAAGTCAAGGTGGTTGGATCAAAGGTGATGGAGCTCGCATACCAAGCAACCTGCATCACCTTTACATTCGTATGTTTGCCCCACGTATATTCGTATCATTTCTTCCTGATTAGTTTCTTCATCACTAGATTCCCTTATCAGTAGCTTCATTAGGCATCCAACATTCAATTTCCTATGCACCGTTAGGTAAGTATTCCTATAATTATTACTGAACGGTAAGGTTTTGCTTTACATTTTTATACCTACGTATACACAGGTAGGTACCTATTTCTTTACATTTTTCTTCATTCCCTCAAGTTTCTCATGATTTTCACTCTTTTTCTTAGCGATTACGATGAATCACTCTTTCTTTATTATAATGAGCTCTTATAAACAAGTTTCGGTAATAACCTCCACATTGTACTCTCTAGGTATACTCTATGCCTATTGTACTCTCTATACTCTATGCCTATATCCACCGATAAAATCGGCGGAACTCGCAATCTTTGATCAGAAATCAACAAAATAGCCCCCTCCCCGTGTCCCCGCGGGGAGCCTAAAAAAAGATATCCGGCTAATTCATCGTGTATCCGGCTAATTCATCGTGTATCCGGTACTTAGCACGGTACTATCTTTGAATCTTTTACGATCCAATACTGAATGGAATTGAATGCGAACTCTGTGAAGTCTGTAGAGGACAATATAGATCAGCTGTTCTTAGAAGTGAGACTCCTGTGAGAGCCAAGAGAGGGTGTTTTTACAATGGCCTTACAACGTCACCATTGGACGAATCTGATAGCAACACCAAACAGCTATGATTGAATAAATCTGATAAATGGACACATATTGGCACTAAAAACAAATGGAATTGCATGCGAACTCTGTGAAGTCTGTATAGGACAATAGATCAGCTGTTCTTAGAAGTGAGACTCCTGTGAGAGCCAAGAGAGGGTGTTTTTACAATGGCCTTACAACGTCCACCATTAGACGAATCTGATACCAACACCAAACAGCTATGATTGAATGAATCTGATAAATGGACACATATTGGCACTAAAAACAAATACTATTAAAATAGTACTATACACAAGAGACTATATAGAGGAGTATTGTGTCAATTTTAATTTTCATCATTGTGTTAAAGGACTTTTGATAAATGGGGGATCTTATCATAATCCCCTACATCCTCAGTATGTTGTCCTTTGTTTTCCCTTTCGCAGTGGTGTAGTATTGAAGGAGGGGAGTCCATGTTTAGCCTGCTAGAAAAGGATTTGAAGGTCTTCCAACTCCAGCAGTTGAATCCCCTAATATCAGTACTGCTTGCACGACTCTGACGCACTGTTCCAGCGAAAAACAGGAGAGTAGGAAACGAAATGTATTGATTGATAACAAAAGTTATATCCACAATAAGTTCCAGCGAAAAACAGGAGAGTAGGAAACGAAATGTATTGATTGATAACAAAAGTTATATCCATAATTAATTTCCCATGTTTTCATTAGTGAGCGATAACGCATAGGAAAGGGGGCCGTTAAAAGTCGTAAAAACTAGGGTAAGAATAGGAGATTGTGTGTGTGAACAGTCAATGTTTGGGAATAAAATATGTATGCGAGTGGGGTGGAAAACCAAGGTTATAGCTACTGGCAGAGAGGTTTATGATGAAAATCCTTGCTCGATTGTTGAGAGGGTGAACAAGGAATTGTACAATGTTGACGAACCCAAAAATAAAATTCTGTGGGTAGTGTTACTTATGGGGCGTTTCCTCTCACTCCACTCTACGGAAACGCACCCTTCATGTTTTTGGTGCGATAGGATAACAGTGTCCTTGGAGGTACAGTATCATTTGAGACTCTAGATTAGGTGTTTGGACAAGAAAAGATAGATGGATAAAACACGAACGCAAGTTGGCATAGAACTTTTTTATACTGCCAGCATAGGACTCAAAAGTCTCTTCATCGCTTTAACCCCTCAATATCTCAAGAAGATACAATTTTCAAAAATAAATCGTACTAAAAGCCGCTGAAATGTGACCCGCTTTTGGCACTACCGACTGAGATAAATTTTCGAGAAACATTGGACTGAAATAGACTGAATGCATTCTTCCATTAGAGAAAATGTCATCCTTCGCCAAATGCCAATGTTCATAATCTCTCTTCCTTGTTTCAGATTAGCATTTCCCTATCAGCAACTCTGTGGGTTTGGCGACTGTCTCTTCATCTGTAGTTATCAGTAGCCAAACTGAGCTCAGTTATCTCAGAGTGGGCGAAAACCGCTATTGGCATTCCGGTTATTTGCGTGTGTGCAAAAATATTGGATCTATAATAGTGTATTTGTACAAATTGAAAAGGTCAAGTCAATACCATTCGAGCTAGGAATTGAACTGGAGGTGCCTATAGTCGGTTCCTATTAGGTTGAGAATTTTCAAAGCTTGTTGTTGTTGTTGTTGTTGTTGTTGTTGTTGTTGTTGTTGTTGTTGTTGTTGTTGTTGTTGTTGTTGGTGTTTTTGTTGTTGGTTGTTGTTGTTGTTGTTGTTGTTGTTGTTGTTGTTGTTGTTGTTGTTGTTGTTGTTGTTGTTGTTGGTGTTGTTGTTGCTGCTGCTTTATATCTTTGGAAAAGGCCAGACATTTATAGTTCTATTGAAAATGTCAAGATCAAGATGACCGAAGGGATAGGACGCACTAAGAAGGATCTTAAAATATCTTGATAACTATTTTAGGGTGGAAATTTTCCCTTTACAGGATATGCGTTATTCTGAGAAAAGATCAGCTGTATGTACACATAGCTCGATTATTTTAGAATACATATGTATTTATTGGGAACCAAAAATACCCAAACCAATTTGAATACCCTCAAAGGGCTTAAAATATCTTGATAACTATTTTAGGGTGGAAATTTTCCCTTTACAGGATATGCGTTATTCTGAGAAAAGATCAGCTGTATGTACATATAGCTCGATTATTTTAGAATACATATTAATTGGGAACCAAAAATACCCAGACCAATTTGAATACCCTCAAAGGAGCAGATTATAAGCTGTGTCCACTGTCCACACATATCCGTCGACGGCCGTCAATCGATGACAACTGAAACCGTCCACACTGCCTCAACAACATAGATTCATCTCGTCGATCGACGACCATCGACTATGTGGACGCAGCATAAAGGACCAGTACTTAGTGGACAGATAATGGTTGGCAAATGCTACATTATAAAATTATAATAAAATTGCTGTCAATGAGATTTCTAATGTGATTTATAGATACCTACTAACTACTAATACTAAAGAATTGTAAACAAAATAAAATGGGAATAAGATCAGAAAATAATAATAATAAAAAGAGATCACAAGTTATTGGCAATATGTACTTGAAAATTGAATAATTATTAAAAAATTAAAAAAAAAGTTGATGTCGACTTACTGGAAAGTCAACAAGAACCGGCGAATCTCAATTTAAAATTAAACATTATTTAGAATTAAACAGTAATAGTTTGATTATTTTTTTCTATATTTTACCTTATGAAGCAAGTTAAAGAAGTATTTAATCAAAACAACCAAGCAGTTGTTAATTCGAGTTTATTTTCAAAAAACACTTTGAAAAACCCGTCTCACTTGTAGATAAAACACGACTCACAAGGTTTCCAAGAACGTGGACTATCCAACTCATTGGATTCTGGTCCGGATGGTTAGAAAGTAAGATCGCGAAGGAAAGTGAGATCGCTCTCACACCGTGCCACTATTGGAACAATTATTGCGCTATTATACAGAAATCATATTTCTCACTGAAAATGAGAAGTTGTTGACGACTCACAAGCAATGAACAACGACTGACAAACTAAACGAAGATTGCGCCCTACCATAGGGTATCTCCCAAGCAAGAATTACGATAAAGATGGAGTTGTTGTTGTTCATGTTAAAGATGGACTGAATGGATACCTGACTATTGTATGAATCATCTATCTCAGTGGTTCCCAACCTTACGACTCACAAGCAATGAACAACGACTGACAAACTAAACGAAGATTGCGCCCTACCATAGGGTATCTCCCAAGCAAGAATTACGATAAGATGGAGTTGTTGTTCATGTTAAAGATGGACTGAATGGATACCTGACTATTGTATGAATCATCTATCTTTTGTCATGGCTATCACGTCGTTAAAACAGGTGCCTTCTTATTATTATTATTTTTTTTTTTTTATTGCGGTTCTATTTTTAACTTTTCCCCCTCAAGAGTTAGAAGTTAGAATTGTGTGAGGTTTAAGGATACTAAGGACGGTGATTAATTTTAGCTTATTATTTATAGAGTATTTTAGAGGTTGCTGGAGGCAGTTTTGTAAAGGTTTACCTAATGAGGAACGTTTTTGATTGGTTTACGTGCTGGACAGGGAAGAGGGGGAGAACAGGACATTGTTTCACCCTTGATGGTGCCACAGGGGCTCACTGGAGGCTTCAAAGTGGCCCTTTTCCCTTCTTTTAATGCTTTCTATTCATGTTAATGCTCGTCACAAATGCCGGTCCGCGCTCAATAAACAGTGCTAAATTTCATGACTTGACTTAAACTCGAACCACCAACCTCCAGATCCAGAGTCCACCGTGCTAACCAATATACCACTGAGGTTGGTATACTGTAGTTCAGCGCACGGCATGTTCCAGTATTCCAGTAAGCACGCCTGTGTATCTTTAGCAGGTTTTTCTCACCTTCATAGATTAGTTTCCTCTGAAGATGAACTTTTGAGATTCAGGTTAACTTAACCATCGGACTATGAAACCAGGCATTAGGGAAGCGAACGACTTTTCGACCTCCGCATTGCAAGTCAAGTGCAGTGAGCACTGGAGCTTATTATTTATAGAGTATTTTAGAGGTTGCTGGAGGCAGTTTTGTAAAGGTTTACCTAATGAGGAACGTTTTTGATTGGTTTACGTTCTGGACAGGGAAGAGGGGGAGAACAGGACATTGTTTCACCCCTGATGGTGCCACAGGGGCTCACTGGGGACTTCAAAGTGGCCCTTTTTCCTTCTTTGAATGGTTTCTATTCCTGTTAAGCAGGAATGCTTGTCACAAATGCCGGTCCGCGCTCAATAAACAGTGCTAAATTTCATGACTTGACTTATCTTAAACTCGAACCACCAACCTCCAGATCCAGAGTCCACCGTGCTAACCAATATACCACTGAGGTTGGTATACTGTAGTTCAGCGCACGGAATGTTCTAGTATTCCAGTAAGCACGCCTGTGTATCTTTGAGGTTTCCAAGAACGTGGACTATCCAACTCATTGGGTTCTGGTCCGGATGGTTAGAAAGTAAGATCGCGAAGGAAAGTGAGATCGCTCACACCATGCCACTATTGGAACAATTATTGCGCTATTATACAGAAATCATATTTCTCACTGAAAATGAGAAGTTGTTAAATCACGAAGAAAGTTGACGTGAATGGAAGACGAAAATGAAGATCAACATCTCGTTGTGAGAACGGGAAATCATGGAAAAACCACCTCTCAGGATTTATAACAAAGGCTTTAGGTTTGAACATCAAAATGTGCATGGTCATATTGATCAAGGACCTTCTAAAAGACATTGACTACAATCGACATGGTTATTTCTATTAAAACAAATCAGGTAATTGGATAGCAATAATATAGAGTAGAATAGAGAATCTGTCACGAAAAAAGTTGACGTGAATGGAAGACGAAAATGAAGATCAACATCTCGTTGTGAGAACGGGAAATCATGGAAAAACCACCTCTCCGGATTTATAACAAAGGCTTTAGGTTTGAACATCAAAATGTGCATGGTCATATTGATCTAGGACCTTCTAAAAGATATTGACTACAATCGACATGGTTATTTCTAGTAAAACAAATCAGATAATTGGATAGCAATAATATAGAGTAGAATAGAGAATCTGCTTAGAAGACCTAATACTTGTAGATGATTTCATTTGGCGAGACGTGACCTGACAATTCACACGGATTAAAATCCATTCTTCGAGCAGAAGAAATGCAAGAGAATCTGCTTAGAAGACCTACTTGTAGATGATTTCATTTGGCGAGACGTGACCTGACAATTCACACGGATTAAAATCCATTCTTCGAACAGAAGAAATGCGCGAAAACAACTGCATCATCTCTCGCCTCCCACACTTAAATTATTTAAATCTACAGATCACATAATAGAAGCACTGAGACAAGCCACTTGAGATAAATCTTGAAAACAAACCAGCAATAATCTGTCTACTAATTCAGATCCAGGTAGCGAAGTGAATCAATTGTTCCAAACGATTTCATTACCAAGTAAATCCGTGACCAAACCAATCATCCAATGTCATCCAGATTCTCAGATAGACTCAGAACTAGTGTGGGTTGAAATTCTAGTAAGTTTCTGAATGTTGGGAGGTTAGCAAGATGTATCTAAGTAGGTATCTGGGTCATTTACTTCAATACCATCAACCATGTAAACGTTACTTCACTATTCATTACTAGATATTTACTATTATAGTAACTTAACTAGTATCATGTGAATGCAAGAATTTTCTAGTTATCTAGCAATCTGCTAGTTAGTGAAATACAGTAGAACCTCGATTAATTCAACTAATTGAGACTGGGGCGGGGGTAGTTGAAATAATCGAAGTTGAAATGATCAACTTTCTATGATCTTTTCCTCTGATAAGATAGGATAGCCTTTGACAGATAGAAAAAAAAGTAATGAATTATGAAGTTCAAATATTAGAGAGTTGAAATAATCGAAGTTCTATTGTACCTCAACAAAGAGTCAGTAACAACAAATAGGTATTAATACAGAGTTGTTTGAATTGGTTGTTCGGCGTTTGCTTGGTTAAGCTTAGTTAGTTAGATTGGTCTTAAAGCAGGGTCGTATATACGGGGGGCCAACCCCCCTCAGGCTTGTTTTTGTCCCTAAATGTTGTAAATATGGGAATCTGATTTGGATCATCCCCTCTCCGGTAAGTCACAGTTCGGATTCTTGCACTGTTCGAATCGAACCCGCGGCCTAGTGCTTAAAAGGCAGATGCGCTACGAACCAAGCTAACTAGGCTGGCTTAATGAACTTTTTTTCACATCAGAAAGCGAAATGAGACGTTGACAAAGAAATCAGAAATGGGTTCAAACCTTCAAACAAAGACAAATAAAAAGCATCATCCCAAGAGATTAAAGAGATGAGATCTCTCGAGACAAGAATAATGGGCTCCAGATCTTCCGTCTAAAGATTCTAATGAATGATTCCAAGAAATGCACTCCGAAACATAAACAAACAAAGAACACCACAACATAGATTCATCTCGTCGATCGACGACCATCGACTATGTGGACGCAGCATAAAGGACCAGTACTTAGTGGACAGATAATGGTTGTCAAATGCTACATTATAAAATTATAATAAAATTGCTGTCAATGAGATTTATAAAGTGATTTACTTATATGTATTAGATACCTACCAACTAATAATACCTACTAAAGAATTATAAACTAAATGGGAATAAGATCAGAAAATAATAATAAAAAGTTAATTTAATTCTAGTATAGAGATCTCTAGTTATTGGCAATATGTACTTGAATATTGAATAAATTATTCAAAAATAAATAAAAAGTTGATGTCGACTTACAGAAAAGTCAACAAGAACCGGCGAATCTCAATTTAAAATTGAACGAGATCTCTCGAGACAAGAATAATGGGCTCCAGATCTTCCATCTAAAGATCCTGATGAATGATTCCAAGAAATGCACTCCGAAACATAAACAAACAAAGAACAAAGTGGTATCTGGTTTGGATTGAAGAGAATTCAAGAAACAACTAGAAAGTGAAGATGATGATCAGATGATAGAGGAATTAGAGACAATAGGACCATATGATCTTGAAATTTTTGGACAGTATAAGTGTTCAGATTTTTTGAGGGGGTTGCATGTGTTTGCCCCGGATAAAAATCGGAAATCCCGTTTTTTTCTAACCATTTTTCCGATTTGTCCCGTAAAGACGAAAAAAAAAATATGGCAATCCTTATGTGTGGTCATATTTTACGGGGTGTGTGGCGTTTAAGCTGCCAAGGGCCACACAGAAACCCTTGGGGGCCACATGCGGTCCGCAGGTTGAGAATGGCTTTATAAATGGGTGATTTAAACAAGAGCATTATGAGCCCTAATTTCTCAAGAATCACAAAACAAAAGGAAGGATTATAATCAGGGATTACTTGCATGACTGACGACTTCTTGGCACCCTTTTAGAAACTCCTCGACATTGGCACCCTTTGAGAAAAGAAACTGTACCTCATTGCCTCAAGACGATAACGGGATAATAGGTATGTGGGATTGTGGGACACAAAAGAAGGGATCATAGCTGACCCTATAGAATATACAATATAACCTCGATTATTTCAACTCCAAAATCAATTGTTTTCATCTATCTTTCAAAATCAAAGGATAACCCATCTTATTAGAGGAGAAGATCATAGAAAGTGATCATTTCAACTACCTCCGGTCCCAATTAGTTGAAATAATCGACGTTCTACTGAACTTGGTTTGATTCCAAATATTCTTTTACCACTCTTGTCTTAATGTATTACTAAAATTTATTTATCCGGGGTTGTTTTTCAAAAGTCGGCAATGTTGATTAAGTGGGGCTGTTTCAGTGCCCTATGATGAGGTAAAAATTCCATGCCTCAACCAGAACTGAACCCACGGGCTACGCCTTTCTGCTCAGACGAACGCCTTTACCTCTTTTCCATCTAGGTCTAGGCAAGTAGGTTCCGAACAGATCGAAAATGAGACCGTAAAACCTAAATACTCGTAGTTTAGGCTTAAAACCTAAACCCTTAAGCAGTAATAGTCGTAATTCATAGGTAGGTACTAGTAATAAAAAGCCCTTGGTTAATTCGTAGAAACAATACCCACCAAAACCTCCCCTGCCGAGAGTCACCAAATGGTGAAACAAAGGACAAATGAAATGTGGTGTCCCAATGGGGGTGGTGGGCCACCCTGGGAGATATGTGTGAATTGTGGGAGTCATGTGGACAAATGAGGAGATGTCCCAAACTCCTGGCCCAACGAAGCCCTTCACCAAATGTGAAACCTTTTGATGCTCAAGCATCTTGTAGGAACCCCAAATATGGAACACACATGGGCTAATTGGACAGGAAGGGTCTGTTGATTAATTCTAAATTTCTAATTGATTGATACCAGATGGCCTATGGATCAATGAAATCGTGTCCACCGTCCACTCAAATATTTTCTGAAATGGACATCCAGATAAAATGAAATACGGACCAACCCAGATGATGATTTTCAATACATTAAAGACGCCTTGAAATCAGTCTATGTATGCAATGTGCTAAGCACAAGCAATGGTTCACAGGTTGACAAGTTCACAGGTTCACACACCTTAACCTCAACTGGATTTGTATTGCGATCTGAGTCTAAACTTCGTTTAGGTTAAATTCTTGGATTAGGTACCTAAGCAATCTGATTGGTCGATTGCTAACTTTATAGTCAATCACATTGCCTAATCCAAGAGTTAAACCAATTGTGGTCCCGACCATTGAAGGTTAATATCTACAGATACCACCAATGGAATGCAATAGTATCTCTTAATAAGTTAATTAATAACAATCTATCACTGCCCATTAAAAAGTAACTGTCATTTGGTATGGGTCATATTTTAGTGGTCATCATTGCATTACGCCATGAAAAACACTGTCATCATAAATTCATAACAAATAGAATAATCATACTATGATATGCCGAGAAACCGTAGCATGTCTGAGGATAGATGAAGCGATCGCCAGAATGAACATGAGTTTCGCACTTTGGCTGTATGGTCGGACCAAACCAACGAAAATAATTTTGTTCATTTTACAATTGAGTTGAGGGTGGTTTCCAAGCTACAATCGAGTTGAATGAGGGTCGCCTGATTATCTAAGCCCAGAGGTAACACACTTGCTTGTCATGCAGAAGGTCCCGGGTTCGAATCCCACAATCGACAATAAAATTGAAGTGTTCTCAAGTAAAGGTGTCTAACTGTGTATTTTGTATTAAAACAATGAGACTAGGAGTTACGTCTTGTAAACCACAATGGCCACACAACAACTTCAACCCATGAGAGCCAAGGCCTACATTAAAGTCACACCAAACTTGACCTAACCCTTCTCTCTTTTTCGCCAATATCTCAGTAGCTCCACGTCAGAGTGCATCGGAGAATTGTCTATTAGTTAAAAAAACAAAATTTCCTACTACCTATTTCATTATTTTTTGATACATTTACTCAGTACCGGTTCGGAGTTAGAAGCGGTTAAATTTCAGCAAGATCCAACAAAGAAAAAAATCGTCTCTTATGGGTTAACTTCTTAGCACTCTCTATGAAGAAGCATCACTGACCTATGGCACTTTATCCTGCATGACCCTTGTGTCTAATCGCTAGGAAGAACCTGAAGGTGTTGCGGTGTTATCGCTAAAGAAGATCCTCCTTATTCACAATCCGTGAGATGTGTTAATGCTTATGCCCTAATCAGCAGGCCCGTTCTAAAAGCAGGTGAGCCCTCGCAAGAATATTTTTTACTTTCTATTACTATAGTATAGCGAGCTATAGGTACTACATAGTAATGAAAGTATTGCAACCGGTCCAAATTTTTTAATAAAGCCCTACACAAAAAGCTCACTTCAAGGCTTAGGTGTAGGGGCAAACAGTTCTAAAAGATGGGTTAAGCTTATACGAATCTACGTTAGAAGAGAGGGCTAGCCCAGAGGTAACACACTTGCTTGTCACGCAGAAGGTTCCGGGTTCGAATTCCACAATTGACAATAAAAAAGAACTATTTCGACTCAATGGGTTGTTTTCTGGTTCCGGCCCCTTGCTCGGGGAAAATGGGGCAACCCTGACCTCGCAAGAATATTTTTTACTCTCTATTACTATAGTATAGCGAGCTATAGGTACTACATAGTAATGAAAGTATTGCAATTGGCCCAAATTTTTAATAAAGCCATACACAAAAAGCTCACTTCAAGACTTAGGTGTAGGGGCAAACAGCTTTAAAAGATGGGTTAAGCTTATACGAACCTACGTTAGAAGAGAGGGCTAGCTTAGAGGTAACACACTTGCTTGTCACGCAGAAGGTTCCGGGTTCGAATCCCACAATCGACAACAAAAAATAACTATTTCGACTCAATGGGTTGCTTTTTGGTTCCGGCCCCTTGCTCGGGGAAAATGGGGCAACCCTGAAAACAACCCTGCTAGTCAGTAAATCAACATGCACCTTGTAATTCTCGAGGTGTTAAAGCATGGTAGAGCTGTTCATAAGGTGAAGCCAAGTCCCTCATGTAATATACGTAGATCACCATATGAACATCCTAGATATGCATTATAAGTTCATACTATTTTATCCATACTGCAATAGCATAATATGTGTACATACTTAAATATGCAGGCATAGGAAACCACCGTTTTCTCCTAAAGCACTTCTACACTTAAAATCATTTTTGTCAGACTGTTTTTTCCTCTCAATCTCATTAGATGGCATATATGCTACATACTTAAATATGCAGGCATAGGAAACCACCGTTTTCTCCTAAAGCACTTCTACACTTAAAATCATTTTTGTCAGACTGTTTTTTTGACAAATGAGGAGATGTCCCAAACTCCTGGCCCAACGAAGCCCTTCACCAAATGTGAAACCTTTTGATGCTCAAGCATCTTGTAGGAATCTTGGAACCCCAAATATGGAACACACATGGGCAAATTGGACAGGAAGGGTCTGTTGATTAATTCTAAAGTTCTAATTGATTGATACCAGATGGCCTATGGATCAATAAAATTATGTCCACCCTCCACTCAAATATTTTCAGAAATGTACATCCAGATAAAATAAAATACGGACCAACATGTTTGGATTGGCACTATTTGCAGGATGTTTTTCTCTGTAAATACTTTTCCAAAAGTTCCTGCAAAGTTCTACAGTGAAACAATAAGCTCTTTTTCAATACATTAAAGACGCCTTGAAATCAGTCTATGTATGCAATGTGCTAAGCACAAGCAATGGTTCACAGGTTGACAAGTTCACACACCTCAACTGGACTTGTATTGCGATCTGAGTCTAAACTTCGTTGTTTGGATTGGCACTATTTGCAGGATGTTTTTCTCTGTAAATACTTTTCCAAAAGTTCCTGCAAAGTTCTACAGTGAAACAATAAGCAAATTCATTACAAATGACTGAACTATACCATTAGCAGTTGTAGCACTGTAAGTTGTAAGAGTTCCTGCAAAGTTCTACAGTGAAACAATAAGGGTGTCTACCAAAATGGAAAAACAAAATTCCCTGACTTTTATCGGTTTTCCAGTCCATTTTTTCCGAATTTCCAGTCTACTTTTTCAAGATTTTCCACCCTATTCCCTCTGCGTCACAACAGATTTTTTTTTTCTTCTTCTTCTTCAAGGTAATGTTTCCAAGCCTATTCAACATTAATTCTCCAATCTTTTTTCATCCCACTAGGGTAACGGGCTTAAGTCTCCATGTTGCACATGAAATAACTGCGCCCGGCAAGTTCATCCAAATAAGCGACCATAGCGGTTTAGCCAAATAAGCGTGCTTGTGTGCCGCATAGGCGCAAACAACGTCCGCCAAGAAGTAGAGCGCAAACAAGCGAGCCATAGGCGGCCGAACGGGAAGGCGACAAGCTGGGGGCAGTATGGCGCAAACAAGACCCAGTAAGCCGCCACCATTGGGCCAAATTTCACACGGAGATGGTGACTAACTTCAATAAATGTAAATTTTTGCGAACAAACCGCGGATACCGCGAACAAACGCGGATACCGCGACAATCGCGGATAACGCGAACCAATCCGCGATTACCGCGAGCCAACCGCGATATACCGCGAGCAAACCGCGAATAGGTGACTTATCACAGAAGAATCGATGAGGACCTTCTACTTATGAAAATGAAGGGGAAATGAGTAAATTAATTCCGAACTTCAAACCTATGGTCAAAATGTAGGAGAATCTTCCCCTCAACCCCCTACATTTCCCCTGACCCCCCTACATGGTTTTTGGTAGTAGGGGGTCAAGGGGAGGTTTCTTCAGACCTAGATTTTTGTCAGAGCTCATTCTCTTTTCTGCTTTCAGACTGGAAGGTTCTCTCTCCTCTCTGTGATATCTCCAAATATTTCAACATGATTTTTTTTTTTTCAACAAGAGTTTCCATTAGAGTATTTAAGATGACCAAGGAGTCTTTCCTATGTAACTTTTCACGAGAAATCAATCGGTGTACATGTAAGGATTCTAGGAATGATGGTTCACGAAATATGCGCTTGTAACAAGCCAATATCAAAAATTTCGAAAGTTATATCCACTTTTTTTACACCAATAATTTACGACATACAGCCTGATTTCCTCGGATTTGCCATCAAAAATTTTGTCAAAAGAGAACGAATGTGCCATCAAAGTCATAGTTCAAGTCTCCCCTATGTCTACATAATCTATTTATAACTCCGGTGTGGTATTTAGCCTCCTGCCTGGTTCTATCTTCTGGTATTTACCAATCACATGACGTGCTAATGTACATTACGTGTTACTATGTCACCTCAGGTCCTTCTTCCGGTATTTAGAAACCTCACTATGTGTGTGACATATTGGATCACGATAGATGACAGCGTAATGTTGGGAGAGAGTGATCTTTAGGTGTTCAAACAAATGAGAGTTGTGATAAGAGATTCTCTGAATGACTTGAGAAGCCTGGATGTACCTACAAAGACATTTTAATCCTACCCCTGGATTTTTTCTTCTCCAAATAAGGAGGTTTTAACGACCCTTGCTAACTGCAAAGAGATTTTCACCCTATACTCCTAAAATTGGCGATAAGCTACCCACCTCTAACTGCAAAGAGATTTAATTAAGTTACCCTCCATTTGGAGACAAGCTACCTGCCTCAGTAGTGACGGGGGTTTCACCCTCCATTTGGAGACAAGCTACCCTCCTTCTCACTTAATCGAATGCCTTTTCTCTGTTTCAAGACACCCTTCCGGATATACCTACTTCAATTTTGTCTCCCTTTGAAACCAGAAAAACACCGATTTTCAAGAGATAGTAATAGTAATTTCAGTAAAAATCCTGGATGTACCTACAAAGACATTTTAATCCTACCCCTGGATTTTTTCTTCTCCAAATAAGGAGGTTTTAACGACCCTTGCTAACAAACTGCAAAGAGATTTTCGCCCTATACTCCTAAAATTGGCGATAAGCTACCCACCTCTGACTGCAAAGAGATTTAATTAAGTTACCCTCCATTTGGCGACAAGCTACCCTCCTTCTCACTTAATCGAATGCCTTTTTTCTGTTTCAAGACACCCTTCCGGATATACTTCAATTTTGTCTCCCTTTGAAACCAGAAAAACACCGATTTTCAAGAGATAGTAATAGTAATTTCAGTAAATGTTTCTGATATCTCAAGAGATATTTACTGAAAGGTTTCTAAATTCTGCTCTGGTAGAAATAGAAATGAACCTGATGAGTTTCTCCCTATGTCAGGCTGTCTCATTGAGAGAACAGATGGAAGTTTAACCACTATGGCCCCCGTGAAAGCCTCAAGCACGGTTTCTACAACATTATCATTATGCTAATAGATCTAGGCGAGTCCTAGCCAAGTGGTACCCAACAGTTCAAATTCAAATCTTTTTTAAAGAGGTTTGATAGAAGGAACTGTAACTGCTAGGGTCTTATCGTCCCGATATCGAAGAGAAAATGAAGACAGGATAGGAGAAAGCCAGCCGTTCCGAAAACCAACCTTATCCCTTTAGGAAATTCAAAGCTTCAAATCTGTTTCTATTTAATGTTTCGCCACATCAGACCCACGTTTTTTAAGAACTTCGCCATTTTGCATGTCGCCATTCGCAAAGGTCACGTGACGTAATCTTATAGACGAAAAAGTTCTGAAAACACTGCATAACCAAATAACCATTGAAGTTGGAAAGGTATTTTCAGGAACGCCGCAGTCCAGAATGAGGCTAGGGACAAAGTGGTCATATAAATAGCAGTTATTGAAACCCAAAAAAGTCGGAAGACAAGACAACTCCTGCGGCTGGTATGACCAAGGATACAAAAATACAATAATTTTATTGTATCTTTTAGTCCAGAATGAGGCTAGGGGCGAAGTGGTCATATAAATAGCAGTTTTGCAGTTATTGAAACCCAAAAAAGTCGGAAGACAGGACAACTCCTGCGGCTGGTATGACCAAGGATACAAAAATACAATAATTTTATTGTAATGTATCTTTAGTCCTTAGGGGCCGAGTAAACTCACTGACGTAACTGAGAATTGCATGCAGTTAGAGTGACAGCTAGAGTTTCTTACAATCCTGAAAGTTGGACTTTCCCCTGAGAACAAATCACAAAAATTTAAAATCGTAATGAAAATCGAGGGGTTTGACGCAAAAACAACTTGTAGCTTATAAGATGTAAATAGGTTATATTATACCTATAGGTATCACTTTTGCATATTTTCAGTCAACTTTAGCGGCATCGACACAGTAAACTTTTGCGGAACGGTCATAACTTCAGTCAACTTTTGCGGCACGGACATAACTTCAGTCAACTTTTGCGGCACGGACATATCTTCAGTCAACTTTTGCGGAAGGGTCATATCTTTGGTAAACTTTTGCGGCTGTGCTGGTGACTGCCCAGTCTCAGGTAGTTCGTGCGGCATATTCTCCCCATCATCACTTTCACTCTCACATCGCATCGCCAGCGTGGCTTTCTCTATGACACTATCACTTTTGCGTCAAACCCTCAATTCTACTCTTCGTCCACCCCTGAAAAGCCCGGTGTCTCAGCTTAGGAAACGCTGCTCTCTAATGAGACAAGGTCTAGGGTATCCGTTTCTCAAAAACCGCAGAGGCAAATAGGCCATTTTAATATTGACTATGACCTAGCCTTGACGGAGATCGTATTTCTATTCGCGATCATACATCGAATAAATAACTTGTCCTGGACTTTTGTTGGTTTAGCCTAGAGGGAAATCAGTATATACGTATAAAGAGGTTTGATAGAGGGAACTGTAACTGCTAGGGTCTTATCGTCCCGATATCGAAGAGAAAATGAAGACAGGATAGGAGAAAGCCGGCCGTTCCGAAAACCAACCTTATCCCTTCAGGAAATTTAAAGCTTCAAATCTGTTTCTATTTAATGTTTCGCTACATCAGACCCACGTTTTAAGAACTTCGCCATTTTGCATGTCGCCATTCGCAAAGGTCACGTGACGTAATCTTATAGACGAAAAAGCTCTGAAAACACTGCATAACCAAATAACAATTGCAATAGTTGCTGTGACGTGTGAAATGCAAAGTTGGAAAGGTATTTTCAGGAACGCCGCAGTCCAGAATGAGGCTAGGGACAAAGTAGTCATATAAATAGCAGTTATTGAAACCCAAAAAAGTCGGAAGACAACGGAAGACAGGACAACTCCTGCGGCTGGTATGACCAAGGATACAAAAATACAATAATTTTATTGTATCTTTAGTCCTTAGGGGCCGAGTAAACTCACTGACATAACTGAGAATTGCATGCAGATAGAGTGACAGATAGAGTTTCTTTCCCCTGAGAACGAATCACAAAAATTTAAAATCGTAATGAAAATTGAGGGGTTTGACGCAAAAACAACTTGTAGCTTATAAGATGTAAATAGGTTATATGTTATACCTATATAGGTATCACTTTTGCGTCAAACCCTCAATTCTACTTTTGGTCCACCCCTGAAAAGCCCGGTGTCTCAGCTTAGGAAACGCTGCTCTCTAATGAGACAAGGTCTAGGGCTAGGGTATCCGTTTCTCAAAAACCGCAGAGGCAAATAGGCCATTTTAATATTGACTATGACCTAGCCTTGACGTAGATCGTATTTCTATTCACGATCATACATTGAATAAATAACTTGTCCTGGACTTTTGTTGGTTTAGCCTAGAGGGAAATCAGTATACGTGTTGACTGTAGCCAAAACATGTCGTTTCAAAGTACATACCTACATAGGTAGGCAAATCATAGGCGATCTAGGCATTTTATTCAGAGTTTAGGTTTTGGGCGTAAACAGAGAAGGGGTGGACTGAAAATTACGGTGAAAAAGGACTAGCTGTGTCCACACATGGTCGACCGGCCGTCAATCCTACACAAAAACGTAGGTCACGAGTTCAGGTATAGATGCTACGTGATGGTCGTAATGCTATAGGTTTGCAGTCATCCATTGTCAACAATTCCCGAACACCAGTGATCTAATACGCATTCCGTTGATTTGTCGCGTGATCAACAATCAACTGGAAATGGAGATTCTATTCTAATTCTATTACATAATCAAGTAGATTCTACCCTTGACGTAGATCGTATTTCTATTCGCGATCATACATCGAATAAATAACTTGTCCTGGACTTTTGTTGGTTTAGCCTAGAGGGAAATTAGTATACGTGTTGACTGTAGCCAAAACATGTCGTTTCAAAGTACCTACATAGGTAGGCAAAAATATGTAATGTAGGCATTTTATTCAGAGTTTAGGTTTTGGGGGTAAACAGAGAAGGGGTGGGCTGAAAATTACGGTGAAAAAGGACTAGCTGTGTCCACACATGGTCGACCGGCCGTCAATCCTACACAAAAGCGTAGGTCACGAGTTCAGGTACAAGTGTTACGTGATGGTCGTAATGCTATAGGTTTGCAGTCATCCATTGTCAACAATTCCCGAACACCAGTGATCTAATACGTATTCCATTGATTTGTCGCGTGATCAACAATCAACTGGAAATAGAGATTCTATTCTAATTCTATTACATAATCAAGTAGATTCTAGAATCTAGAAAGCGTAGGTCACGAGTTCAGGTACAAGTGTTACGTGATGGTCGTAATGCTATAGGTTTGCAGTCATCCATTGTCAACAATTCCCGAGCATCAGTGATCTATTCCACTGATTTGTCGCGTGATCAACAATCAACTGGAAATGGTGCTGATTCTATTCTATTACATAACCAAGTAGATTCTGGATTTCTAGATTCTAGATCATTTTGATCTTTAATCACTCGGAAAATTATTCTAACCAAAACCGTTTGAGTAACAATCATTTCATTATTGACGAGATTCAGATACAATCCGTGAGATGTGTTATTGCTTATGCCCTAATCAGCAGGCCCGTTCTAAAAGCAGGTGAGCCCTCGCAAGAATATTTTTTACTCTCTATTACTATAGTATAGCGAGCTATAGGTACTACATAGTAATGAAAGTATTGCAATTGGAAAATTATTCTGACCAAAACCGTTGGAGTAATCGTTTCATTACTGACGAGATTCAGGCTTATTGATAATGACTTTTGTTGTGTGATCTCATTTTTCCCCAAGTTATTTGGTAAGCGTTCTCCAGTAAGTATATTTCTTGAAAGAATCTGGCTGGGGGACTAAACAGGGAAGATACAAGATACTAGCTTGAAATTTTCCTTGCTAAAGAAATAGCGAAGGTTCAGTGCGAATAGCATCCACTTGTGAAATTTTGTAGCCAAAACTTAAATGTCAGCCCAAAAGCAATCCTTAAGGCTGATTGAGAGGCTGGCGCAAAAAGGCAACCCCGGCTGAAGACGGGAAAAGGCGAAGAAGAAGAAGAAGACGAATATTTGGAAATATCCGTTTTGGGATCCCCTGATGTCAAAAAAGTGATTTTTAGCCCATGGTCTGTACGTATGTATGTACGTATGTGTGTACCACAGGTTTTTTTTTTTTAATAAAGCCCTACACAAAAAGCTCACTTCAAGGCTTAGGTGTTGGGGCAAACAGCTCTAAAAGATGGGTTAAGCTTCCACGAATCTACGTTAGAAGAGAGGGCTAGCCCAGAGGTAACACACTTGCTTGTCATGCAGAAGGTCCCGGGTTCGAATCCCACAATCGACAATAAAAAAGAACTATTTCGATTCAATGGGTTGTTTTCTGGTTCCGGCCCCTTGCTCGGGGAAAATGGGGCAACCCTGAAAACAACCCTGCTAATCAGTAAATCAACATGCACCTTGTAATTCTTGAGGTGTTAAAGCATGGTAGAGCTATTCATAAGGTGAAGCCAAGTCCCTCATGTAATATACGTAGATCACCATATGACCATCCTAGATATGCATTATAAGTTCATAATATTTTATCCATACTGCAATAGCATAATATGTGTACATAAATATGCAGGCATAGGAAACCACCGTTTTCTCCTAAAGCACTACTACACTTAAAATCATTTTTGTCAGACTGTTTTTTCTTCCCCAAGCTATTTAGGTAACCGTTTTTCAGTAAGCATATTTCTTGAAAGAATCTAGCTGGGGGACTTTAAACAGGGAAGACACTAGCTTGAAATTTTCCTTGCTAAAGAAATAGCGAAGGTTCAGTGCGAATAGCATCCACTTATGAAATTTTGTAGCCAAAACTTAAATGTCAGCTCAAAAGCAATCACTTTAGGGCTGATTGAGAGGCTGGCGCAAAAACGCCGACCCCGGCTGAAGACGGGAAAAGGCGAAGAAGAAGACGAATATTATTCAAAGAATACTTGTGTGAATCAAAAACTAGTGGATCCATAACGCAAATCTACCTTTACATATGTATAAGGAGGAATTGATTGGCAAATTCAAATTTGGTTGACAATCCAAGATGATCAAGGGATGAAATTGGATAAAACCTTTTTTTTTTTCTTTTACTTTTTTGATTTCAAACTTGAATCAGAAGCTTCTCGACACTTTTACTTCTTTATGTAGGCCATCTGCTAGGCCAGGCCAAATTGTATCTTTGTTTCCATAATAGAATCATCGGTATCAGCTGTGAATATCAATATTTTTTAATTGTCTGTGACATACTTTGCCGTGATTTAAATATCACATTGCCATTTTTTTCCTTTCCTTTCTTTTTTCACAGAGCTGTTTTTATCTATTTAACCATTATAAGTAGATATCTATTATAATCACTATATCTATTATTACCGAGACACCTCTTTATGTTTCTATCATTACTTTGTATGTTTGTTGCATCTCGCTTTCATCTGAATGCGAAAGAGAAACTCCCGATAAAAAAATAATCATTAGAAACTACTCTTACACACTTTTTCTTTCTTTTTTTAATTTCCTACCGAGCGCCTTGAGTTAAATACAGGAAAATGGTGTTTAGAATGTTCGGATAATTGGGATATTCAGAAAGATCTGAGACCCCATGCTGTTGGAAAGAGAAAATCTCTTTAACTTGTAAAGTATTAACAAGCAAATTGATATAGCAATTAAAAGAAATGGAACTTTCAAAAACACTTATTGTTTGCATACCTATACCTATGTACATAAATAAGACCTAATAAAAACTAGTGAATTAGGTACATTAAAATGTTCATCCAATTTAGAGAAATGTTCCATTCAAATTTAAATACACCTAACTAGGTACTTAGGTGTATCTTGAAATTCAACATATTACATACCACTACCCCGAAACCACACAGAAGTCACAGAACATTGGAGCTTTTCGCAACACTGACCATGGTTAGTATCGGGACGGGTGCTCATTTGATCATGTAACGTGGGTTTCACAGAAAACTTAGTTCAGCAGAACAGCAACTTCCAATGATCTTTGCATATGTACATCTTTTCCAATGATCTTTGCATCTTTGCATATTGGTCGCTTCTGCACCAAATGGTCACTTTTCTTTTTAGCCCGTGGGCTAAATAAATTATATTGTCAAATAGAAGATTCTACCTAAAAACCTATATCTAGAATACATGGTACATTTCTCTTTCTATTATCAAGTCCGTAGCTATATTGTACTAATTCTGAGGTCCCTATGCACTCATATTTCCTATTATATTTGGAGTTGATCCATCTAGGAAGTGAGAAGGCACGCTTCAATCATTCTGTCCATCCTTAAACTATGAGTACCTACAATATAGGTAATATAAATACATAGGCCTACATACCTACTCGTACTTCAATATCCAGTACACATTTTCAGCAGAATCAGGGACGGTCTAACCTACTTATTTTCTCCCGTTAAATCAGGGACGTGCAGAAATTTGATAAGGATGGATGAGGGAGAGATCTTTTGATTTGCATACTTGCAATTTCTTTATTGGCAAATAATGTTTTATCTATATAAATAAAATTGTAGATTTGTCTGTACATTGCTTAGAATCGTGAAATTTTTAGTTATTCTTACTCCTTATGCATCCACGATTCCAAAAATCACATTAGAAAAATTTCTGTCTGTCTGTCTGTCTGTCTGTCTGTATGTGTGTGTGTATGTCTGTCTGTTACGCTAAATAGACCTTTGGTTGTCCTCTTTTCACGAGAAAACGGCTCGACCGATTTTGATGAAATTTTTTGTGGTTGTTAAGAAAAGTACTCCGGGTGACATAGGCTACTTGAAATTTTCAAATTCCATCCTGATTCAAAATGGCGGCGGTTCAAAAACGCGAAGAAAATGGCCTAATAAACCCGTTTTTGTCCTCTTTTCACGCAAAAACGGCTCGACCGATTTTTTTTCTTTAATACCTACTACCCTTAAGTACCTATGTACCTACCTACCTACCTACCTATTTCAGTCTTTTTCAATCTAATATTATTTTTTTTACATTTTCCATTGTAGAAAGAATTTTCTACTAAAAAAAGAAAAAGTAGGTTTGGAGTGATTTCTCTAGCTTTTGACTTCCTCTTGACTTTTGCCATTTTAAATCTAAGAATTAAACAAAGTACCTAATTAGATACCAATTATTCATTAATTACTCACCACTATTTTATGATTTTAAACCAAAAAAGATTAAATAAGATGGTTAAATAAAAAGAAATTCGAACAATGGTACATTTGAGAAAACATTCATGTGAAATACTTGTTACCCGGGACGATTATTTCTACACCGTTCGGAACTCCGACACTGCACCTTTTTTTTACCATTTATTTAAAAAGTATTCACATAAAATTATTGCAATGCATTTAAATCTATTGATAATTATGTTTTAAGTCCAGAAAAAATGAAAAAGTCACTTGAAAGCTCAATACACAGTCTACAAACCTTAGCTACGAAACTCAGTTTCTTAAGGGAAAAAACAGACAATTGTGAAAAAACGTAGGTTCCTCTCGAAGCACAATTTTCAAACTGATTTTTTTCAATGTTTACAAACATCAGCTGATTTTGATGTATGAGAAGTTAAACACAAATCGTCTGAAAAATCGTTTAAAATTATCAGGGGTTCTCAAAAATGGCACGTTTCCTTATTTTTGGCGCTTAAATAAAAAAATGCCGATTTTTGGTACGAAGACGGTGAGTAGGTGTTTTACCTTAACGTGCAGTTCGCTAATTTGGTATGGGTTTCACAGAAAACTTAGTTCAGCAGAACAGCAACTTCCAATGATCTTTGCATATATTGGTCGCTTCTGCACCAAATGGTCACTTTTTTTTAGCCCGTGGGCTAAATAAATTACATTATCAATTAGAAGATTCTACCTAAAAACCTATATCTAGAATACATGGTACATTTCTCTTTCTATTATCAAGTCCGTAGCTAGGTCCCTATGCACTAATTCTGAGGTCCCTATATGCACTCATATATTATTTCCTATTATATTTGGAGTTGATCCATCTAGGAAGTGAGAAGGCACGCTTCAATCATTCTGTCTATCCTTAAACTATGAGTACCTACAATATAGGTAAAATAAATACATAGGCCTACATACCTACTCGTACTTCAATATCCAGTACACATTTTCAGCAGAATCAGGGACGGTCTACCCTACTGATTTTCTCCCGTTAAATTTTTTTGAAAAAAAAAAAAAAAAAAAAAAAAAAAAAAAAAAAATGTACTTAAGCCAGATTTCCAAGTTCTAACAAAACAAAATAAAGTATCAGAAAAGCTGTAGAAAAACCCCAAGTAAGAGGAAGTCCTTCTTTCACACAATCTTTCAGTTTCTCTTTGTCCCTACTTCCCATTTTTTCACTCTTTCTTCTCACCCCCTCTATTTACTTCCTCCTCATATTCTCCTACTTCTTGATTCCATGGTGTACATCATTTCTCCCCTCTTCAATTCCTTTCGTACCTTTTTCTTCCTCACCCCACCTAAATTTTGCATTCGTGCCAAATTCGCCAGCTTTCCCTCTCTTCTTTTCTTCCTTCTCCCTTCTTCTGATTTACACTCCTCATCCTCCTTTTTCTCCTCCTCCCTCTTCTGTTCCAATTTTTCTCTTTCTACTGTTTTTTTTCTTTTCCTCTTCTTCTCATCCTCTTTCTTCACTATCCTCTTTCTTCCTCCTCCTCCTTCCTTTCCACTTTTGTCTTCCTCTCGTTCTCGTCCTTCTCACCTTTCCTCTATTTCTCAATTTCTCCTCCTTTAATCTTCTTGTTCTCCCTTTCCTTTTCCTCTTCCATCTCCTCCTACTTCTTTCCCTCTTTCCTCCTCATCCTCTCGTTCCGTTTTTCTGTTCCTTCTTCTTCTTCTTCCTCCTCTCCCTTTGCACCTCTATCATCTTCCTTACGCTCATTCTCTCTTCTGCTTTCAGACTGGAAGGTTCTCTCTGCTCCCTCTCTCCTCTCAGTGATGTCTCCAAATATTTTAACATGATTTTTTTTTACAAGAGTTTCCATTAGAGTATTTAAGATGACCAAGAAGTCTTTCCTATGTAACTTTTCATGAGAAATCAATCGGTGTACATGTAAGGGTTCTAGGAATGATGGTTCACGAAATATGCGCTTGTAACAAGACAATATCAAAAAATTTCGAAAGTTATATCCACTTTTTTTACACCAATAATTTACGACATACAGCCTGATTTCCTCGAATTTGCCATCAAAAATTTTGGCAAAAGAGAACGAATGTGCCATCAAATTCATTAGTTCAAGTCTCCAATATGTCTACATAATCTATTTATAATTTAGTTTATAGGTATTACAAAGAATCTTACTTCTACTTAATAGTTCTAATAGACAGAAAGAGATTAAATCCTAGTAATAATATTATCCTAAATGACATGGATGATGGCTATCCAGCCTCTACTCCTTTTTCTGGATGGACAAGAGGAGATTCATGGAATGGATTTTAGTTTTTTATGTTCTAATTGACGAGTTTGCGGACGATAAAACTTTGACAATCTGCTGTCGTTTGACAATTTGACTTTTCGGGTCTGAATTCCAGACCCGAACGTACAAACCAAACATTAAGGTACATACCAACTATAAGTCTAGGAAAATTGTAAGTTCATTTAATGGACACGGAGACAGAGTAAAGGGATTCAGATCGGGGGAGATTAATTTTCCCAAAATTCTTCAATGTACGAGTAGGTATCTCCCGATTCGCTCAATAAGTATGAGGTCTCACGGTCATATTTTCAGTCAACTTTAGCGGCATCGACACAATAAACTTTTGCGAAACGGTCATAACTTCAGTCAATGCTTGTAACAAGCCAATATCAAAAATTTCGAAAGTTATATCCACTTTTTTTACACCAATAATTTACGACATACAGCCTGATTTCCTCGGATTTGCCATCAAAAATTTTGTCAAAAGAGAACGAATGTGCCATCAAAGTCATAGTTCAAGTCTCCCCTATGTCTACATAATCTATTTATAACTCCGGTGTGGTATTTAGCCTCCTGCCTGGTTCTATCTTCTGGTATTTACCAATCACATGACGTGCTAATGTACATTACGTGTTACTATGTCACCTCAGGTCCTTCTTCCGGTATTTAGAAACCTCACTATGTGTGTGACATATTGGATCACGATAGATGACAGCGTAATGTTGGGAGAGAGTGATCTTTAGGTGTTCAAACAAATGAGAGTTGTGGTCCTTCTTCCGGTATTTAGAAACCTCACTATGTGTGTGACATATTGGATCACGATAGATGACAGCGTAATGTTGGGAGAGAGTGATCATTAGGTGTTCAAACAAATGGGAGTTGTACTGCACTCTGTGTATTTCTTATGGAGATTTTAGCGATCAAAAATTGATCATATCTCGGGATCGGTTTAGATTTTCTGAACTGTGAATGGATCTTGTTCTTATAATATAAGATTGATCATATCTCAGGATCGGTTTAGATTTTCGCAAAATCCTTTCTTATTGCACACCTAGACCATAAAAGGAATATTCCTACCAAATTTCAGCTTTCTAGGTGTTGTGGTTCTCGAGATAGAGCGATCAGTGTGTGAACTATGAAATGTGAACTGTGAATGGATCTTGTTCTTATAATATAAGATTTCGAAGAAATTTGAGTTCAACCGAAACTGTTTGAAAAAATGATGGCACCGGATCACGTGTAAACTATATTCACCACTGTCTTATAATATAAAAGTTGAGGTTCTTTCTCATCAGATTACATATTTTTCTCCCTCCAATGACTTGAAATCAATTTTTTTTTTTTCTTTTTTTACGAGTTGAGTTGTTTTTGAAAAGGCAAGTAAGAAGAGTAAGGAAGGACCAAATCGTATTAAATGTAATCAGTAATCGTAATCACACATTACGTATACCTTCTACCTACTGATTAGCATAAAAACAAATGAATATTCAGAATCAATCAGGAGAAGAAGAAAAAATGTCAACCAGGATTCACGGAAGTGACTTCAGTATTTATTTATTTACACCAGCGCTCTGACTTGACCTCTTCTTCTTTTTCTTCGCCTTTTACCGTGTTCATATGGGGTCGGCGTTTTTCGCCAGCCCTCAATCAGCCCTAACTAGGGTGACTGCTTTGGGCCCAGACAGACTAAGCTGGTCTACTCCCTGTTTAACGTCCCTTAGCCAGACATGAACTACACCCTTCACCCTTATAAATACTTAAAATATGTAGGTAGGTAGAGGAGACACAAAGTCACGTTAGAATCCATCAGTGTATGTAGGTAGTTTCAATTTTATAACCCCTATCAGAAAGCTCATTGCCCGAGGCAGAAGTTCATTTCCTGGAATCAGGAACATGAATTTATGACACACGGTATGGTGTATGGTCGACAACGCGGAACACACTTTCTACTGTGATTTAAACACAGGACGAGGTATAGGCCCATAATCATTATGTGTACAGTATCACGGGTGTTCCCAACGGTGCCTTATGGTAGGCAAATACTCGATAATGCCTCTATCTAGTGATTCCCAACCAGGGTAACGGGGCACCCTAAATAGACATGGCATTCGTGGCAACCATGGGGTTATTCCAAAGGTGCGGCAAGATTTCTAAAATCAAGCGAGCAGGGAAGCGCGCAAACGCCAAGAGTTGGGAGTTTAGTTTGCCAGGGTGCCACCAAAAGGCATGTTGCTGGAAAAATATACTGGTAGACCAAATAATTTAGGAACTACTGATCTACACTGAAGTCCATCCGAAGATATGCCTAATAATGATTGCGTGAGGTGACAGAATAAATAAGAAATGAACCGCACTTATTAGCTTAAGTACCGTATTAAACCTGTACTAGCTTACCACTACCGTAAGAGTTGTAAGACTCTAACACCCGAGATTACAATTTCTCGTTGACTTTACAAATTTCACGTTAGTCCATTATTGAATGTGTTTCGGGATTTACTATTTATGAAATCCATATTGGATCAGCTGATCGGTCAAAAGACCACAAGCCCGGCTTTTCTCATGTTGACTTTGCAAACTTTGTTATAGTACACTTCAGGACGTGTTTCGGGATTTACTATATTCATGTGAAATCCCTCTTTGATCATTCCACCAAAATAATTTGATCTTGCCTCCTTTAAACGGGTTCCAATCGCTGTCGATCAATTTTTGGCCGACTATAGTGTAGCAGAAGGCATAATATGTATTACCAATAACATATTATGTATGTGTAGTTGTGACTGCCCAAGTACTCAAGTACCTACTTACTCGCACAAGATCGGCAATTGCAATAATATCAGGCTGCACTAATGCACTTTAAGAAGTTATTTCAATCTATATGGAATTTTTACCTTGATAACTTGGCACTCTTGGCACAGGCAAATAGGTATTCTCTCAGTAATTTTCTTGAAACTTTCTCCTGTTTTCCTAAGGACATACCAAACATATATCATAAAATGTTGAAGTTCCACTTACAAAGAATGGAGTATAGCGATCAAGACCACAGCACAGTATTTGAAGACACGGACAAACTACAACACCTAACATAATAACATAAGGAACATAATAAACGAATAGGCAACATTTCAATGTCATCCGAGGAAAGATATACGGTATACATGGACCAGGAAGAGAGAATTCTTTAATTAGTAAAAAAAAAGCGATAGGTCGCGGTGGGAATCCTGGACAAACTTCATCCTAAACAGATCAGGTTCGTTCTCGGAACGACTCGCTTTCTCTTATCTCGTCTTCCTTTTCTCGTCGCTTTCGGGACGATGAGACCTTACCAGTTACAGTTCCCTCTATCAAACCTCTTCAAAAAAGATTGGCAAGAAGTGCAAGAACTCTGATGAAGTGGTTCCCGCTGTAAACAAAATGGCATTGGCTCTGCTGTCTGCTGATCAACCAACAAGGTCTGAATGGATATGTTTGTGATGCTATGATGATCAACCAACAAGGTGAGAATATCATATAGGACTATAGGTATAAAATGTACTGGGTCTAGGGTAACTAGTTGTAGGGTAGGCCGGCAGGTTTACAGAGATAAGTGTAATTTTTTTAGGCCACAATCATTGGCCTTTAGCCAACGGAAGGGAAGTGTAACATACCGAAATCTTGAACTTTTAATTAATTAATTTATTCAGTCAATGTTTTCCGTCAATTTTGAGTCAACTTATCAGAATCACTTAAGCAGTCTTTATTAGTACTTAGTACAACGATTACGCATTATAACGATGCCGCGATGTGCTGGTAACCAAATACAGAAGAAGTGCCTGTTCACAATCCAAGAATTTTGATGAAGAAAAATTCGTTTCGTCCAGTGTGAAGTAAAGCTCGAGGCAAACAGCTAGTAAACGATAAACCAACTTTTGTTTTATTTTAATTTCTTTCTTTAAAATCTTTTCTGCTTTTTCTTAGGTAACAAAAAAGTACCACATAAAAAAGTTGCAGCCTTTTCCCTTCCGATGTGTTTGAACTTCAACCAATTACCATCATCAGACGAGTAATGGATGCCAGAGAGTCCTCAATGTCATAACTTGGAGACGTTGAATGTCACACCGGTTAATCGGTTCGTAGCCATTAACTTGTGGTCTTCAACATGCAATCCATGCCATTATAGTCGTATATGTCAACAAGTTTACTGCTCTGTGAGAAATGTACTCGAAACACCAAAGGTCAGTTCATTCCGCCTCTCAGGGGACTAGGCGGGAGCGAATTTAGAGCTATTTTTGACGGCCATTTTTTTTTTTTTTTTTTAATTTAAGCAAGGTTTTAATTTATAAAAAAATACATGAGACCTTGTTTAGACTCCGGGAGTAAAGGGACTTTTCAGTCTCATTCTGGCAGGATAGACAGGGTATATTCTATTCTATTCTATTCTATTGTCTAACTCTCGTGTCTTTGTTTGACGTTTGCAGGGCCACCATGGCTGTCATAACCTGTGTTCAGAAGACTGAATAGAAACTACCTGACTATACCTACTCACTTAGGTTATTCGCCAAATTGGTAAGTTCCTCTACTTAGCCCTTGAACGATCAGTAATGGTGGGTCCAGACTTGTGCAATGCAAAGTGCAAAGCAACGTGCAAAGCATTTGCATTGCACGTTGCACGTAAAATCAAATCTGACGAATGCGAACGTTTTTCATGTATCCGAGAATTTTTGTACCGATACTCAACTAGTAATGGCCTATAGTAGGTACATCATTTGCATTGCATTGCACGATGCTTTGCAAACACGTCCAAACTAGTGCAACGCACATCAAAGACATTCGCCAGAAAACCGCCAACCTCTTAAGTTTTAGAGTCAGAGTGTGCAGGCTCGTATAGAACCTACCCAAACTTGACAATACTAGACCTGTCCGAAAAAAAAAAAAAAAAAAAAAATCCAGAAATGACCGCACCTGTCCGGGGTGATACCTACTTGTAGAGGTGAACTAAAATATCTGAAGCTTCAAGATTCTGCACACCAACAAGAGTTCCAAGGGTGAGGAGGTAGAGATTTAGGGAATACTTAGGTACCCTGTATCCTCGTAATCTCGTATACGTCTATCTACAATAAGTACCAGAGACCAGAGATTTTGATAAGTGTAGGGGCTAGGACAAGAGTTCCAAGGGTGAGGTGGTAGAGATTTAGAGAATAGGTACCCCGTATCCTCGTATACGTCTATCTACAATAAGTACCAGAGATTTTGATAAGTGCAGGGGCTAGGGCCCCCTTTAGAGTCATCTTCAACTTTCAGCGCTACAAGAGGGAAGATTCGCGGGCCGCTAGTTGGAAAACCCTCGTCTATACCTAGATTTTGGCTCTGACTTGACCTCTTCTTCTTTTTCTTCGCCTTTTACCGTGTTCATATGGGGTCGGCGTTTTTCGCCAGCCCTCAATCAGCCCTAGGGCGATCCCTCCTGGGCCGACATTTGGTTTTAGCCACAAACCTGGCTCTGACTTAACCCACACCCTTATAAATAATCGAGATACTATGTAGGTACCTAGTTTCAATTTTATAACCCCTATATCAGAAAGCTCATTGCCCAAGGCTGAAGTTCATTTCCTGGAATCAGGAACATGAATTTATGACACACGGTATAGTCGACAACACGGAACACACTTTCTACTGTGATTTAAACACAGGACGAGTTATAGGCCCATAATCATTACAGAATTAAGGGTGTTCCCAACGGTGCCTTATGGTAGGCAAATACTCGATAGTGCCTCTATCTAGTGATTCTCAACCGGGGTAACGGGGCACCCTAAATAGACGTGGCATTCGTGGCAACCATGGGTTTATTCCAAAGGTGCGGCGAAATTTCTAAAATCAGGGGAGCAGGGAAGCGCGCAAACGCCAAGAGTTGGGAGTTTAGTTTGCCAGGGTGCCACCAAAAGGCATGTTGCTGGAAAAATATATACTGGTAGACCAAATAATTTAGGAACTACTGATCTACACTGAAGTCCATCATATTATGATGGACTTCAGTGAAGTCCATCATATTATGATGGACTTCAGTCCATCATATCTTATTAAGATATGCCTAATAATGATTGCGTGAGGTGACAGAATAAATAAGAAATGAACCGCACTTATTAGCTTAAGTACCGTATTAAACCTGTAGTAGATTACCACTACCGTAAGAGTTGTAAGACTCTAACACCCGGGATTACAATTTCTCGTTGACTTTACAAATTTCACGTTAGTCCATTATTGAATGTGTTTCGGGATTTGTTATTCATGAAATCCATATTGGATCAGCTGATTGGTCAAAAGACCACACGTCCGGGTTTTCTCACGTTGACTTTGAAAACTTTGTTAGTGCACTTCAGGACGTGTTTCGGGATTTACTATATTCATGTGAAATCCTTCTTTGATCATTCCACCAAAATAATTTGATCTTGTCTCCTTTAAACGGGTTCCAATCGCTGTCGATCAACTTTGGCCGACTATAGTGTAGCAGAAGACATAATATGTATTACCAATAACATATTATGTATGTGTAGTTGTGACTGCCTATAAAAACAAATGAATATTCAGAATCAATCAGGAGAAGAAGAAAAAATGTCAACCAGGATTCACGGAAGTGACTTCAGTATTTATTTACACCAGTATCTTCTGCAGAGAAGTGAACATCCTGAAGATTCCTTGGTCTTAATCACGCATACAATTTCACGAATACCTTCTCTAGCTAACCATTTACTTAGCATACATAGTCTAAAGGCAGCTCCAGACGTTTTGCGCAACGTTTTGTCAGTTCAACACATTGCAGATAAAACGTTCCTGACGAACTACCACCGTTGTTCCACGAATAACAAAGAGCGCGGGGAGGTTTTTAGCGGGTTGAACGGACAGGAATGGTGCTACACAAAGACAACAGACCATACCCTGAGCCGTAACTCCTCCAAGACGTTATCGTCACAAAAATTCGACAAAACTGAGAGAAATTTTCAGATATATGTGCCCCGTGTGGACACCGTTTTCATTCCGTCTCAGACTATCCACTATTGCAGATAAAACGTTCCTGACGAACTACCACCGTTGTTCCACGAATAACAAAGAGCGCGGGGAGGTTTTTAGCGGGTTGAACGGACGGGAATGGTGCTACACAAAGACAACAGACCATACCCTGAGCCGTAACTCCTCCAAGACGCTATCGTCACAAAACTTCGACAAAACTGAGAGAAATTTTCAGATATATCTGCCCCGTGTGGACACCGTTTTCATTCCGTCTCAGACCAGCCACCCACTATCAGGTAGACCTGACGACAGGTACACCTGATCAGGTCTACCTGATAGTATGTGTTCATCAGTTGTCAGGTAGACCTGAGAGACGGACATTTTCAGCCCGCATCTGTTAGGTCTACCTGACAGTTTGTATGCTCATCAGGTCTACCTGAATGGCTGGCCTTAAGACTGTGCTGACAAAACGTGCAGAACATAGTGTCTGGACCTGCCTAATGCACTTTAAGAAGTTATTTCAATCTATATGGAATTTTTACCTTGATAACTTGGCACTCTTGGCACAGGCAAATAGGTATTCTCTCGGTAATTTTCTTGAAGCTTTCTCCTGTTTTCCTAAGGACATACCAAACATATATCATACAATGTTGAAGTTCCACTTACAAAGAATGGAGTATAGCGATCAAGACCACAGCACAGTATTTGAAGACACAGACAAACTACAACACCTAACATAATAACATAAGGAACATAATAAACGAATAGGCAACATTTCAATGTCATCCGAGGAAAGATATTACATGGACCAGGAAGAGAGAATTCTTTAATTAGTAAAATAAGCGATTAGAAAAAAAAGCAAACTTTATCCTAAACAGATCGGGTTCGTTCTCGGAACGGCTCGCTTTCTCTATTCTCTTATCTCGTCTTCCTTTTCTCGTCGCTTTCGGGACGATGAGACCTTACCAGTTACAGTTCCCTCTATCAAACCTCTTCGAAAAAATTGGCAAGAACTCTGATGAAGTGTGTAGCCTATTTTCCTTTCGTAATGTTAATGCGCATTGACATTAGGATTTTTCAGGGGTGGGGATAATAAAATGGAAGAACTTTGGTAGTGGGGGTAAAAATTGACGATTAAAAAATCAGCTGATGAAATTTTAAATTTTACCGCCAAAACTTCCTATATTCCTAATGTAAAACAATATTCGTAATGCGAGAAAAAAGCCACATTACAAAATTCGTGAAAGGAGAGGAGGGGGAGTTAATGTAAAGGTAGGAGAACGTAATGTACATTAACATTTGAGAAAGAAAAACTTCGAATTAAGCTAATGTACATTAACATTACGAAAGGAAAATAGGCTAGTGGTTCCCGTCGAAACAAAATGGTATTGGCTCTGCTGTCTGCTGATCAACCAACAAGGTCTGAATGGATATATGATGCTATGATGATCAACCAACAAGGTGAGAATATCATATAGGACTATAGGTATAAAATGTATTGGGTCTAATAGGGGAACTAGTTGTAGGGTAGGCCAGCAGGTTTACAGAGATAAGTGTAATTTTTTAGGCCACAATCATTGGCCTTTAGCCAACGGAAGGGAAGTGTAACATAACGAAATCTTGAACTTTTAATTAATTAATTTATTCAGTCAATGTTTTCCGTCAATTTTGAGTCAACTTATCAGAATCACTTAAGCAGTCTTTACTAAGTACAACGATTAGGCATTATAACGATGCCGTGGGTAATCATAATTAAATGATTGAGTTAGGGTCAGTAATAATTTGCTCTTACAGTTTACCAGTCCATAAATCTATTACAAGTACTTGGATCTTGTTGGTGTAGTTACAGAGTTGATTCTCAGGAGTTGACTATAACCAGGGATAGTCAACTCACTAGAGAATCAACTTAAATTGTAGGTAACATATACGAGTAGCTATAGTTATTACTTATTACAGAATTATTAGGTATTTCATAGTCATTATGTCAGTTTATAAAGTGTTTTACTTGTAGGTTGTAGGTAGGTATGTATTACTAAACTTATGTTGTTACGGTATTTACTGACAAATTAGGAATAACAACAATTTGCTCGCTGATTTGAGAGACAGCCTTTGGCTGGAGTTTTTTGATGTTTAGTTCACATGCTGGTTTGCTGGTACTTGATCTATTTACCTAGTTTCTTAATCGAGCGGACTGCAAATCAAATCTCAGGAGGAAAATAAAAGCAATTTATCTCTCAAAACCACTTTCGCAATACGTCTACTTTAAGGTTTACACATTCTTTTACCCATGCCTCACCTGTGAACAAAAAAGTTTGATCCGAAAATTTCCGTCTCTCCCGAGATTCAAACCCAGCAACTTTGGGTTGAGCATCAGTGCTTTTAACCACTCGGTTACTAAGGTGGACTCTTGTTATTCCAAAAGGTTACTCCCTGGATTAAAAGTAATCTCAGACCCGTCGCACATTGACACACGAGACGACTCTTAAGTAGTCCGTTGTCGCCTGAAAAACCAAACCTATGAAAATGATTGGGACTCTCGGCGGATTTCACCAACTTTCTTCTTAGCCCCTAAGTAACAGCCCTGTTAAGCCTATTCGAATCAAATGGAACTTATCGGGCTGTTAGCTTAACAGGCCTTCTAAGGACTGAAAAAATATTGGTCAAATCCACCCTCTACCTATTTCATAGGTTTGGGGACTATACCAGAGGTATAAACCCCACAAAAAGAAAAAAATTTTTTTTTTTTTTTTTTTTTTTTTTTTTTTGCGAACTACACAAAATGTATTTATGTATTTATAGGAAATTTATTTTAAATGAGAGTGCTCCCACTTACACTACACAGGACACATTTTTTTTTCCGAACCACAAGTGGGAACGGTCTATGAACAAAAATCGACTCAGGCAATCTAGCTGCATCGGTCTTCCAGTTGACCCTGCAATACTCGGCGATGTTACCCGAGCCATGCACCCAAACAATGAAGCCAATGCACTTCACGGTGCCTATTGTCCATCAAGACCCACTGGTCAATGCTTCCAACGTCGATGGCGATGGTAAAATTCACCAGAGATCAATAGTAAATAGCAGATCTATCGAGATAAATAGTATCCAGATACCAGATACACTCATGTGCGAAGATTGGGGACGGACTGACATTGGACTCAATGTAGAAAATTACAGTTTCCATTGAAAAAAGATTCAATAACTTACTTACTTTCCGTGTCATCTTTAGATTTTGTGCTTCCAGCTTCCAGTGATTTGTCACTTGGATTGCCTTATCGAACAAGAACAAGAATTCTACAAGAAAACCAAAGTCGGTATCTTAAAGAAAAAAACAAGAGTTTTCAGCTGGTAGGTACTGAAACAACACTCCCACTCCCATTGATCCAAGTTCCAAAAAGAAAACCAAGTAGGTCTCTTGAAGAAAACAATATGAGCTTTTAGCTCGTATTCAACAATATTCTCAGATACACAGGTCCAATTTGAAAATCAAAGTCGGTCTCTTAAAGACAACATTAGCTACTTATTTGGAGGCAGCAGAAACGTTTGTAAATGCTTTTTAAACCACTCAGAAAAGACTGTCCGAAAAAATGGGAATACAAATTGTTCCGCTCGCTTTCTCTTATCTCGTCTTCCTTTTCTCGTCGCTTTCGGGACGATGAGACCTTACCAGTTACAGTTCCCTCTATCAAACCTCTTCAAAAAAGATTGGCAAGAAGTGCAAGAACTCTGATGAAGTGGTTCCCGCTGTAAACAAAATGGCATTGGCTCTGCTGTCTGCTGATCAACCAACAAGGTCTGAATGGATATGTTTGTGATGCTATGATGATCAACCAACAAGGTGAGAATATCATATAGGACTATAGGTATAAAATGTACTGGGTCTAGGGTAACTAGTTGTAGGGTAGGCCGGCAGGTTTACAGAGATAAGTGTAATTTTTTTAGGCCACAATCATTGGCCTTTAGCCAACGGAAGGGAAGTGTAACATACCGAAATCTTGAACTTTTAATTAATTAATTTATTCAGTCAATGTTTTTCGTCAATTTTGAGTCAACTTATCAGAATCACTTAAGCAGTCTTTATTAGTACTTAGTACAACGATTACGCATTATAACGATGCCGCGATGTGCTGGTAACCAAATACAGAAGAAGTGCCTGTTCACAATCCAAGAATTTTGATGAAGAAAAATTCGTTTCGTCCAGTGTGGAGTTAAGCTCGAGGCAAACAGCTAGTAAACGATAAACCACCTTTTGTTTTATTTCAATTTCTTTCTTTAATATCTTTTCTGCTTTTTCTTAGGTAACAAAAAAGTACCACATAAAAAAGTTGCAGCCTTTTCCCTTCCGATGTGTTTGAACTTCAACCAATTACCATCATCAGACGAGTAATGGATGCCAGAGAGTCCTCAATGTCATAACTTGGAGACGTTGAATGTCACACCGGTTAATCGGTTCGAAGCCATTAACTTGTGGTCTTCAACATGCAATCCATGCCATTATAGTCGTATATGTCAACAAGTTTACTGCTCTGTGAGAAATGTACTCGAAACACCAAAGGTCAGTTCATTCCGCCTCTCAGGGGACTAGGCGGGAGCGAATTTAGAGCTATTTTTGTAGATGTATAAACTAATGTATTACATGGCGCACACGAGTGACAAGATCCAGAATTCGATGTATAGTATGAATTAAGTAGAATGACTTTGAAGTTAAATTTAGAACCTTACGTTACCGTGCTTATTCAGGAATCTAGTGAGGTCCTAGCACCATAACTCCTCCATAAACCAGGAGTCCTAACAACCATATCTCTCCGATGAAACAGGGTCCCATTGGGTAACTCGACTAAACCTTATCCCCCAAATAGACCAGGGGGGATACTGGGTAACCTGACTGGTCACGACTCTTGTACGGACTGAATTTTTCCAATAGGGTGTCAGTCAATGGGAATGAATCCAACACCAAATGGGAGGATATGGGAGGTAAGGGCCGGTTCCATCTTTTCTGTGTTTTTCTATCTAGTTGTTATTACCAAGAGTAAATCGTTAATGTAAAAAAAGATAGTTTGGAGATTTTTTTTTTTTTTCTAACTAACTAACTAACTAACTAACCGTTTGATGCCCAATTACCGACTAGAATGGTGACGTGACTCTCAATTGTGTCACAGTTCCCAAAAGAAACTGCAGTAAGTAAACTAAATGTGTATCATCCAAATTTTTACTGAAGTCATCCATGGAAAAACATCCATAGATTTTATTAGACGTATTTATTATAAATGAATATTCATACATCCAGATCCATAGATTTTATTAAATGTATATTTATAGTAAGTGTATAAATGTATTTATTTATCAATGGATACATGAATACATACATTCAAACATGAATTCATTCCGGAATTACCATACATACATAGATCACTTGCTAGGACAACTAGTCAAGTCTGAGTCCAGCTAGTAAAGTAGTAGAGACG